>NC_051178.1:5882047-6069912 GCF_013339695.2 Rhipicephalus sanguineus | reverse complement strand
GGCACATGGTACAGATCTTTAATACTCGCGGCATTACCAAGTCCACTTGCCTTGAGTGTGAGACAGGTTCTGTGCACTTATCTTGAGTTTATTTGCACCTTTGTTGTTTTGCTGCAACGGCAAAAGATATGCTCGTGTTGACAAAGTCACGTTTGGAGAGCGTAGTATAATTGGAGATCTACACGGTTCAGCTACTAACAGAACGAGACCGGAGCATTCGTGCAAGCAAGCTGAAGACCGTGTCGCCACAAGGACAAAATGTTACCTGTAATGACAATGGCGTGTCTTTGATTGATCATTGCTCATTCATTGGCGCATATTTCAAGTCTCCCGAAAAGGAGAAGGGTGCGCTTGCTCAGGTAGGGGTGCTTGCTTGGTATTTTACGGTAGTAGTTTCCAAGGAAATTGGTCTTAAATGCACCTTAAAATACATGGGAGGTATAGGGCCTAGCCTGTGCCCTTAAGTTTAAGAGCTTGTTATATGGGCCAGGGAGGAAAATTTTAAACAGAAATATTTTACTATATGGTATAACTTGCAACTTACTCATATTCAATCCTAAATTCAATATAAGTTTGTTTCAACTTCGCTTCACACCAAGAAAGGGACATTGCAGGTATAACAGCACAAAGGGACACTGTCAAAAGTAGACCAGACGACACTAGCGCAAGTGATATTTGCACATGCCTAGTTCTCGTTCGTAAAACTGTTGTGCAAGGTCGTTGGATCATAATAAAACTGCTGTTTTCTGTGTAATATGTTATATATTCAATTCTAACTACTTTATTTCAAAATTATTCAACCAAATTACTTTCCTTAAGACCTCACATTTACAGTTTGCCAATCACTAGACTTGGGAGTTCTTGCTCTTCTGGCTGGGCTGGACAAGTGTGTGAAGAAGTGGCCGAAAATCCCATGCATGTTTTCTGACAGAACAGACTGCAGGCCCATGTTACACTTAAATGTTGAATCGGAGAACTGAAGGTTACCCAGCATACAAGTTGTCAAGTTTCGTGCATATTGGGAATTCGCTGTGAGCAGGACTGGACATTTCTAATCGATTTCCTGTATTTTTAATGCAATGAAGCTATCTGTAATGTTCTGGTAAAATTGTTAAAGCGAAATACTCTTACTTGGGGTGCTGCCTCACATCCTTGAATAACTTTGTGACAGGGTCTTGAAAGTCCTTGCATTTTGGCCTTCAAAACTTGCATAAGCTTTGAAAAACTGAATTACTCATAAGCACTAGTAGCTAAAACTGAGATATCTTCATATACCTCATCCCCAGAATCTTCTGATGGTCTCGTCAAGCTTCGCCGATGCCCATGGGGTGTGGAAGAAACCAAGTAATGCAAACAAAACACAGTTTTACTTCGTTTGTATATTTATTCACTTATTTATAAATAATAATGACCAAACTTGATTTTAATGACTTTGGTACAATAATCACATACATGGCAGTAACAACACACTAATAATGCAAATTAATCAATCTCTCTTTTTTTTGCTGCAAATGGTGCTTTCATGGCTTATCGAGCCACCTTTGCTGCTTTTCAATGCACATGCACTCTCAATCATTGCCACGCCTCCACATGGCAGTCCTCATGCGCCCGTGCAGCATTAGAAAAATGTGAGCCACGTTAACTTAATAGTGTACGCTCATATTGACATGTATCTCCATGTGCGTGCCCTATAGATGTGCTGCTTGCTGAAAGTATACCTTGATAAGCTTAGTGATAGAAATTTGTGATCAAGAGCACATTCCATTAGCAATGCATAGCATTGTGTGCATTTTTAAATGCGAAGCATTTCTTAGCGAACCTCTGGCACTTTGAGCGTTTCTATCTACGTATCTATCTATCTATCTATCTATCTATATCTAGCCGCCTACGTCTGGGTGCTCTCATGATCGCCACCTTACCTTGGTGTAGACCAAACTTTGCATGGGAGGGTAAGAGGATTTGACGAATATGACTGCCGGGTCATGAGATGAATAACGTTAAAATCTTGTCGCGTACGTCGTCAAACCCTTTCCACTAGACACGTGTGGCACATACCCGTTTACCACGGGCCGCGGTGTACGGGTATGCGACAAGGTGATGACAGTTATATCTACCCAGGAACGCGAGAACAAACATTGTTAACTTAAATGCTAGGCGTTAAGGAAAACCAACATCGGCAGCGTCGACGCAACCAAATGGAAAGAATGAAAATTAGGATCCCCGCAGGAATCGACCCAAGCATTCTGCGTGGCAATCAGGTATTCTACCACTGAGCCACGCCAGGTCTATAAATGGTTTGGAAAAACAGCCACGCAGGCGTAATATCGGTGCCAGGTCAATTGTGGTTGTGGTGCTGGCTATAATTTTACAAGAAGCAATAAACACTAATGATACTCCTACGATGTCTACTCCTACGATACAGGCGTCATATCAGATTAACATCTGTAGTTCCAGTGTTGGCTCCGCTTTTATAGCAGTCTAATAAACATTACGTTTGTATTCCTATGATTTAGATTGCTCGACCCCGGAGGAATACATTAACGAAAGTTACATATGATATCCACATCACCGCACCGTAAAGCGCACTTAGTCCGCCAGAACGACGCAGTGTCCTGTTCATTTCTTACGAGGCTGGGCGATGGCCTCATGCTGACCGAGGATGACGCCAGATTGATTGACAGCCGTTTTGTAAAAGACTATGCTACGTAGGCCACATACGCCGAGGTAGTCTACAAAAACGACAAACACCATCCACTGATGTTGGTCTACGTAGCACTATCCAGGCCTACGAGCCTCGACGACCTATACCTCACCAACGCGAAGGGTGGCTTCAGGTTCCGACATGTCGCCGGCTCTGTCGACAGACAATTTGTCGGCGAAATGACCGAGGCATCCACAAATTCCAACAGCTCTACTATACCACATATTTCACTACACATGGACCCCTCGTCACCACGGTCGCGACCGGATCCTATAACAAGTCGTGACCAGCTTCTGGTGCTCATGATCACGGTGGTGATGCCCTTGTTCAAAAACTGTCAAGAACTTCTTGCACACATGCACACGGGTTCGTGAAACGTGCGTGCGTTCTGGGGACACGTATAAGCGCTATATCTGCTTACCACTTCTGGGTTGGTAATAGCCACGTTGCCATTGGCAGCGTTACCCAACCGTAAACAACTGGTTATATAACACATATGCGGTTCTTCAACATATAAGTGTGCGTGTAAAATTTATACAAATCTTTAGCGTCATTTTGTGACGTGTCGCTCAGTAAAAAAAGGTTACGCCACAGTCACCTACCCGCCGTATGCTTCGCATAACATCGACTCCCACGGTACGTGGGATCTGCCGAATTTGTGGGGTCCTCTCTTTGGTGTGCTGCTTGTGTGCTTTGTATTCAATTTTATGCCTTCTCTTTGACTGTGTTATGGTGCTGATACATCTAGGATTTCTAACTGTTTCCATTTCCTCATTTTCCTTCGCAAAGCTAGAATAAAAAGTCACTAGAGAGCAAGTCGCAGAACTCGGTACTTAAAAACACTTTGGTATCTCCTCCACTTACAGGCTGACCACCAATAAAGTGTGAATCTGGGTCCTTAAGGAGCTTGAACACCATCAGGTGCCAATGCTCTGCTCATTGTGGACAAGTACTGCGACGAGGACAGCACCTGCCTTCGTGCAATATTTCTGGATGCTTCTTCATTGTGACTAATGTGAAACTATTGTGCAATTTAACCTTTGTTTACTTCACTAAAATAATAAATGAACCCAACAATTACAAGAGCAAGCTTGGAAGTGTTGAGACTTCATATTACTTTGACTAAAAAATAATAAAAATATAGTTTTTTAATGCAGGAAGTTTTTGCTTTTGTTTATTCCAAAACAGGCCAACTGCATCTCTTAAAGGCCAACTCCGCCGATTTTTTGGCCATGTCAAAGTAATGGTGCTTTTATGTTCCTGAGACGCTCCTGTTACGGGCCCGATAGCAGAAATACTCAGCAAATTGGAGAATAATTTTAAATAAGCAAAAAAGCGCAACACCGAAACCGAAACCCAACCGAGTGTACTGTCTACGTATGACGTAGACGTTGTTACGAACGAACTGGAAGTCGTGCAAGGCATGCCGGTGACGCCGGCGCGGAGTATGAAAACTGTGACAGCCGGGACAACCAGCGAAGCGCCAGCCAAACCAACGCTGTCTGTTGCCTTGTGCACAGCAGACGCTCGCTGTAGCGGCCGAAGCGCCGAAGTTAGCGGTGCCCTCGGCTGCGTCACTTCCGCCGCCTTACCAATACTGACGTCACAGACGCAATGTTGCCAATAATTGTGGGAAGCCAGGAGGGCGTTTGCAGACAATCTTTAATATTCATTTGCAAACAATCTGCGCATGTCTCAAGCCTGTAATTTGGCATAAATGACGGAAACGTGCAAAGGAACGTACCCAGCGAATTTCATTGAGATCCATCGACCTCGAAAAATCGCCGGAGTTGGCCTTTAAAGGAGTGTAGACACCTAAAATCGGACTGTAACTCGACATGAAAAGGACTGCATCATGAGCGTTCAGTGCTTGCAAGGAATGCCGTGAGGAATATTAACCATTTGACACGCTATGTACACAATTGTGTACACCACTCGATTTTGCTATTTGTATCAACTAGGGGCTAAGAAACATCAAGATATATCGAGCTTTGGACGAATCGAACCTCCTGCGTAATACACTTCTCTTCATTTAACTTCATTTTGCAGTCTACTGTTGTGTATTTATTTATTTACCCTCAAGGCCATAGGGCATTATAGAGGGGAGTGGTTACCAAGCAGACAAGAAATAAAATGCAGCATGAAAATAAGTTATTCAACAAACAATAAACTCGCCATTATACAATGTTAGCTGCGTAAGGACAAAAGGACAACGAACACAACACAATAGGAACATAGTACATACTGTGGAAAGTATAATTTTCCTTTGCTCAAAATGTACATAACCAAGAATGAATTTTAACAGTATTTCTAGCCTAAAATTTCATTCTATTTATGCCAAAAGAGAACATCAACGTCTTCAGGATAAATAGATATTTAATTACTACTTAATTAGGACGAGTTACTATAACACCTAAATTGGTATATTATGACACCATTTTCGTTGCAATAGAATATTGAGTGCCGTCAAATAATGTTGTGTCAGTTTGACACGTTTACATGCAGTTCTTCATAGGTGGCATCTGAAAGGGGTAAGTGAAGAGGTGACTTTTATTTATTTTTTTTATTTCAGGAAACCCCCGAACACCCTCACTGGGAGGGTACTACACAGGGGGGTAGCAAAAGAAGAAAAGATACAATACAGAGACAGCAAACATAAAAATTAGCAAAAATAACAAGACTTCCTTAAGCATACTGAAAAAAGCAACACAATAACGCAAGACATATTGAAAATATTGAAAAAGATATTTAAAAACGCAACATAATAATGCAACACAAGATAACAGAATAACATAATACAGTACAAAATAAGAATCAAATGGGTAATTGAGAATAGAGCAGAACATTAAACTTTAAGGTTTAAAAGGTCATTAAATTTCTGAATTTTGCTTTCTATTGCAATTTTACGAGGCAGCTGGTTCCATTCAATGATGGTTTTTGGTATGACTGAATTAGCAAAAGATGAAGTACGGCATGTGATGTGTTTGATCTTGAGAGGGTGATGACGGTGTGGAAAGATGGCTAAGGGTGACTGAAAAAATCGTCATGAAGGAACGGATGATAATAAATTTTATGAAAAAGAGATAAAACGGGCAAGTTTACAATGATGGAAAGGTTATCAAGACCTGCACAATCTTTTAAGGTAGGTCACCACCTTCAAAACAGAATTTTTTTGAATTCGACATTTTCAAGCTCCTTGTCTAATCAAGAATATTTAGCAAAAAAATTATGTAGTTATCTTAAGCCGTTCGACAGTTCTGACCATTTTTCCAACCTAAGACGCATTCGAAACCGAAACTGAAGGTTTCTGATTCCACAACACCTGCCATGTCGTCATAAATGTTTTTCCTTATACATATTACATAATGCTAAGTGTCTAAGTACATTCTGAAGCTTGTGGGGCATGATGTTTTCGATTTATTTGAAAATTTCCACTACACGGATGCGGCACTCTGTTGTTTAAGTTGTGCGCGTTCTTACTCGGCCGTCTGTGCTTTTTCGTACACCACTTCAAGTTCTTGGATTCATTTGTGGCCTTTCAAGGAGAAAGTTACAGTACTCCATGAAATATGGCAAAGTATAGGACAAAAAAGAAGCATCAACGCAAGTTATGGAATCAATATACCAAGCGTGGACTCGCTGTGGCGCACATAGATGAGAGTCAGCTGGAGACACAAATGAGCTTAAAAAAATATGTGTGCTTCAGCTCGCTCAAAAGGAGAATGCGCCACTTCAGAGGAGGGCCCAAGCTATGATGCTGGAGAATTTCAGACATATTGATTGTTTCTTTATTATATGTACATTCGACTGAAATCTTTAAAGCCATTTTTCTCAAAACATGATTTTTTGCATCCTACACTTAAGCGAACAGTGATAACTTTCCTTCTGATAAACATTTTTACATACAATTTTGCATACTACTTCTTTATAGGTTGAGTTGTGCACTCAAGCAGAATTATTGAAAATGAGCAGTACCTTTTTGTACTATGGCCAATTGTGTGCAAAACAAACCTGTCAAATATAAACTTTTTCATTCTTTTTATATTAACGTGCCTTAGATTAGAGGTGGGGTGATCATGGAGGTTAGATGCACAGGATAGTGCCCTTACTACATAGCTGCCAAGTTGCATTTCAATCGCACCAACCATATTGTAGTTGTGACTGTTGGTGCAACATGCATATTTTGGCAGATTTTGATTTTTATAAATATTGTGTTTTACATTTTTAGCAGTTTCATAATTCTATGTTTAAATTTACCTAAGCCCTACAAGCCAAAACCATAATTATAACTTTTGGACTGCAACTGTAAAATTTTTCTCGAAGGTAGTGACCTACCTTAAGGCAGTGAAGCTAATGAAACAAGAGTAGTCAGAGAAAATGAAGCGAGCAGCACGGTTTTGCAAGGATTCTATGTTATCAATGATATAAGCTTGTTCCAGGTCCCATATAGCTGAAGCGTACTCAATTTTAATGCGGATTAGGGTAATATACTCAAGTTTTTGCACGTGTGCAGGAGCGTGACGCAGGTCACGTTTTAACATGCCAAGGGAGCGGTTAGCAGCTGCAAGAATGTAATCAGTGTGACAGTTCCAGGATACGTCGGATAGTAGGTGAAGTCCTAGATATTTGTATGAGATGGCTGACTTTACGGGTGTGTGATTAAGTGTCAGTAATGTCGAAAGTTGGGCGAGTTGGTGATAGTTCATGATTAAATTTGAAGCAGCGCACGACGACAGACACAAAAGGAACGAACGGGACACCGCTGCACTCTCAACTAGTTTATTTCGCAGAAAAACATGGTTAATATACAACAAGACGGTGTACCACGTGCTACAATGACGTTCAAGCTACATCATATTTTCTAAAAAGCACACTTCGCAATCGCTCAAAGTTATCGATGCTTGGCTAATGCAGTAATCTTTTCTTTTTGCGATGTGGAAGGCCTCGATCACTTCCCTGGTCACCTGATCTCTGTGACTGGAAAGTATTTCAGTCTCAGAGAACAGCGGGGAGCAGTCACACTCCGAACAATGCTGCCTTATGTGTGAGTAAGCATTATTAGCTAATGCTCTCTTGTGCTCCGTCAAGCTTGTATTTATGCACCGGCCAGTTTGGCCGATGTACATCTTCCCGCATGACATGAGCAAACAGTATACTACTGCAGTCCTGCACTCAACAAACGAAACAACGTGCTTGACAGAGCACCGAAAACTATCCTTTTTTGTTGATCGCCTCCTATCCAGCCTCGCGCAGATTTTTCCTAGTCTGTTAGGAGCAGAAAAAACAACATGTATTCCATATCGGCTGCCTACATTTTTCAGATTATGCGATATACTGTGTGCATAGGGTATTGAGACACATTTCTTTTTCTTTTCTTCAGAATTCCTATCTTTTTGAGGCTGCTCCATAGACACACCACTGCGCACATGACGAACCAACTTCTGTGCTGATCTGCGCAGAACATGTTCTTCGTAACCCGCACTAGCTAATCTATCTACTTGTTTATTGAAACTGTCATTAATTTGGTGGGGACAAGATTTTGCCAAGGCAGCACGGAGGCATGAGTAGGCTATGCCTCCGTGTAGTAGGTAATCTTGTCCCCACCAAATTAATGACAGTTTCAATAAACAAGTAGATAGATTAGCTAGTGCGGGTTACGAAGAACATGTTCTGCGCAGATCAGCACAGAAGTTGGTTCGTCATGTGCGCAGTGGTGTGTCTATGGAGCAGCCTCAAAAAGATAGGAATTCTGAAGAAAAGAAAAAGAAATGTGTCTCAATACCCTATGCACACAGTATATCGCATAATCTGAAAAATGTAGGCAGCCGATATGGAATACATGTTGTTTTTTCTGCTCCTAACAGACTAGGAAAAATCTGCGCGAGGCTGGATAGGAGGCGATCAACAAAAAAGGATAGTTTTCGGTGCTCTGTCAAGCACGTTGTTTCGTTTGTTGAGTGCAGGACTGCAGTAGTATACTGTTTGCTCATGTCATGCGGGAAGATGTACATCAGCCAAACTGGCCGGTGCATAAATACAAGGTTTGACGGAGCACAAGAGAGCATTAGCTAATAATGCTTACTCACACATAAGGAGGCATTGTTCGGAGTGTGGCTGCTCCCCGTTGTTCTCTGAGACTGAAATACTTTCCAGTCACAGAGATCAGGTGACCAGGGAAGTGATCGAGGCCTTCCACATCGCAAAAAGAAAAGATTACTGCATTAGCCAAGCATCGATAACTTTGAGCGATTGCGAAGTGTGCTTTTTAGAAAATATGATGTAGCTTGAACGTCATTGTAGCACGCGGTACACCGTCTTGTTGTATATTAACCATGTTTTTCTGCGAAATAAACTAGTTGAGAGTGCAGCGGTGTCCCGTTCGTTCCTTTTGTGTCTGTCGTCGTGCACTGCTTCAAATTTAATCATGATTAAGTGTATATGTGGTCAGGAGGCAGCTGGAATTTCGTGTAAAGAAGACGAGTTTAGCCTTGGAGTGATTTAGCTTCATTAGCCATGATGAACACCAAGAACACCAAGCGCATGAGGAGCAGAAAGAAACGACTGTATAATATCGCTAAGAGCCTTCGCACATCATCTTCATGGCAGAATTAAAATGCTATCTTAAAACATATTGCTCAGCTTTAGGTCAAGCAAACGACAAATATTTCTCTAATGACCTTCCTGAACTACTTAAAAACAATCCAGCTAAGTTTTGGAAAGTAATAAGCCCCAACCACGAATCTAATGATATCTGCTTACACAGCAGCAGTAATGTTCCTCTTCCAAATAGCGAGTGTTCATCTGCTTTTAATTCATTCTTCAGTTCCGTATTCACGAAGGAGGACACTTCAAGCGTACCTTAGGTTTCTGATTTCAGCTACCAATACATGGAACCTATAGAAATCACATTGGAGGGACTATCATCACTCATAAATAGCCTTAAGATGTCTTCTTCTTGTGGCATAGATGGTATAAACTAAAAAATATTACAAAATACAGTAACAGTGTCAAGTGAAATTCTTCTTCACATATTTAAGCAGTGACTCCCGACTGGCCTCCTTCCTACAGACTGGAAAATGGCAAAAATCATACCGGTATTTTAATCATCGTGCGAAAATTACCGACCAATCTCCTTGACATGCATTTCTTGCAAGTTACTGGAACACATTATCGCCTCGCAGATTTACAGACACCTTAAGACTAACAAGTTCTTTTTTTCATAATCAGCATGATTTTAGAAAGGGCCTATCGTGCGAGACACAGTTGTTTGAATTTGTTACAGACCTACACACTAACTTGAACAACAACCAACAAACTGACTGCTTTTTCTGGACTTTTCAAAGGTGTTTGATCGCTTCGCACACTGTCGCCTTATTTCAAAATTTTCAGCTCTTCAGTTGGACTGTCTCACTTTATCATGGCTCCGGAACTTTCTTTCTAATCGTTACCAGTTCACCATTGCAAATAACTTCTCGTCCTCCTTAACTGAAGTAACTTCTGGTGTACCACAAGGAAGCGTCCTCGGTCCTTTACTCTTTCTCATCTTTATTAACGATCTTCCACATAACGTGTCTTCCACTATAAGAATATTTGCTGACGAGTGCATTGTCTATCGCACAATAGTTAATACAGACGACCATCTGGTTCTTCAGCATGATCTAGAACAAATTAGTAACTGGTGCAGTAAATGGCTAATGACATTGAATATGTCAAAATGTAATGTCATTTACTCGGAAGCCTATGCCTTCCCTACATTCATACAATATCAATAAAGACACTGTTGCAATCGCTACACAATATAAGTATCTAGGCATTATATTCACTACAAATCTTTCTTGGTCAGAACACATCACCTCCGTTTCAGACAAAGCCTCCCAATCTTTGGGTTACTTGCATCGAAACTTAAGAAACGCTTCTTCGAATGTTCGCAAATTAGCATACCTTACTCTCGTTCGCCCTCAACTCGAGTACGCTTCCCCTATTTCGTCCCCTCACCAGAAATACCTTACTGACATGTTGGAATGAATTCAGAACAGGGCAAGCCGCTTCATTTGTAACGAATACAGCTATCAGTCTAGCATCTCACAAATCAAACTTAACCTTTCATTGTAATCTTTGAGTACTCGACGTGACATTGCCTTGCTGACACTGTTTCACAAATTCATTCATTCATCTCGAAACACTAGCATGCTTGAAAAGACCCTACTCCACGTCACGCAAGCTTCATAATCACTTTAGCTATACCCACATTTAAGGATCAACACGTGCATTCAACTGCTCTGCGCTTCCACGTGCAGTCTGATGTTGGAATTCCCTGCCAGGTAGCATCGCATGTCTAACAAACATTGATGCATTTCGTGACTCATTGACCAGTTATCTGGACAACGAGGTGTAAAAATATTTGCCATTATCGCAGTGTGCTCTCTGTGTTGTAACCTTTTTGCAATTTCTTATTGTATAGCACCGTAGTGTCGCTTTTGTTTTTTTTCTATTCGAACCCTAGTACTGTAAGATTTCAATTGTGCTTGACTCGATGAATATTTCCTTATTGTATGTTTTATCTTTGCTAGTGTTGTTGATTTTCTTTTGTTACCATTGCTGATGAACTAATTAATTATTTTGTTTTGCTCTTCTTATTATGTGATCTGCTACATGACCGCTGTTCATGAACTTTTTGTTATGTAACTACTATGGAAGTCCACTTTTTCATACTGCCCCCCTTACACAATGCCTCAATGGAGGCCTGTAAGGTATTTTTAAATAAAACTAAATAAATAAAATAAAATTGATGGGACTTAAAGCTAACTTTTCACATCGTTGGGCCCAGGCGTGGTGAAGAATGAAACGACGTGGCCACTTTGGGCGTATCCCCCTGTGAAAAAGGAAAATCATTCCTGGTGTAAGCAGCCAGAACCACCTTGAGAGCAGCCTGACAACAGAGCGAGAGGGGGGACAAACAATAGTCCTCGTTGGGTGCTAGTCGTGGTATTGTGTGCGCCCTGCGTATCTTCGTCGACAATACTAGCTCTTCTTGCGTAACGTCATAAGGGATCTCTGTCTACATCATACTTGTGCCGATGTCACGAGGTGCTGAAAATCCAAATAAGAACTCACGTTTACTTTAAACCCAAATTAAGATATCTTAAAAGGAACATTCGCCACTAATAATCGGTCAGAAGTACCCACTTATACAGGACAGTCAAACAACACAGACATCTCAAGGTTTCGATTTTGGTGTCAGGGGCCCTTTAAGTAAGCCACGGGCATAGTTACGCCACAGTACTGTCTGTCATCAGAGATGAACACAAAGTCAGACACACCTTAACCCTTTGAGTGCTAAGTGTACTTTGCGAAGTGCAACAAATTCAATTTTTCTTTAATGCATTTGAAATCTTTTAAATGAAATGCTGTTTGCTGGCAATATCTTAAAGTTTAAAATTTTTTTAACTTGTACAAGCTGTCAGACATGTAAATAAATGATTCTAATTGGGGTAACTAGTGTACTTCAAGCAATATGAGCAGCACTCCTTGTAACCTGTCCCTTCTAACCAACGCTGATGTCTCATAAAAAGCAGTTTGTAAGCTTTTTGAATTTCTGAATTTTAAAAAAAAAAACATGCAGCCTTTTTGCACCATGAAGGAACAAGATAAGTAAGCTGCACTAATAATAAGTCAGCTTTGCCACACCATGTCTCGCATAAATGTTTTGTACTAGTAACCTCTAGTTGATGGTACACCTACTCTAATTATGGTTCACATTCATGACTTCTGTTGGCCATTAGTAAGACTACAGCATGGCACTTCGAATGGTTCAAGGTCCTTTTTCATATTTAGGAGCCGCCATTTGTCACACCATGTAGCACCACATTAACAGTGCGCTACATAATACATCCTTCTCATGCGAAGATTTTATAAACTCGTGATGAATGAATACGGTAATTGGCAATAAACATGTGCAATATATCTTTTCTGCAGCATTGCATCAGTATAACACAGCAAGAACACAATTTCAAACCTTGCAGAATTAATGCTTACCATTGCTGACCCATTTTAAGCTCGATAAGCTACAATTTGCCACTTCTAAAATAATAGCTATATGCATTATGAATAAGTTTTTTTGCTCTAGGGGAAAATTTAAATAAAACAACAAATGCTTATGTTATTATGACAATTACAAAATGGTCGTTAATGACTGGCCATTTCACATTAAAAGTGCAATTCATGTCACCTATGCTTGCACTACTGCTGCGCATCTAAAATAAAAGCCCCCGCTTGTAAAATGATGCAATATTCATGGCAGTTTATTACCAAATTTGGGGTGTATCTTAGGCTGCCAAAGTGAGCTATGAGAGCATGCAATACCTTTTGACATGCCTTGAGTTGCATGCAAAGGCGTTTGCTGAAATTTAGGAAGTAGGTCGATGCTACTACCTCCAAAGCATGCCTGTTGCCACAGAGAGGGACAGTTCTATAAAAATGGTTCAAAGCTGCATCGCCAGGCTTTACACTACCATCCCTATCTAAGCACAGCTTGCGGTCAATGCAGTCTTCGTAACTTAGGAGAAATCATTACATCACCAAAGCAGCAGATCAATGTCTTTCTCATAGAAAGAGTGCCACGAAGAAGTCATAAAGCATCCACTGACTGTGTGCTTAGAGGGCCTGGTGGCAATGCATCTTGCAAATTTCCCGAGCTACTTCTCTGTGCAAGTATACCTTGCTCCTCTTAGGCCATAGCCCAATGATTTGATCTTGATGGCGAGGTGTTTCATGCATTTAGCACTGCAGTTGTTGCCTGCATTGTTTCATTCATGGTGCTGGCAGCAGTGCTGTCACAGGGGCTTTTTGGGGGGAGAGGGGAACACATGCCTAGTACAATACTTGCAACAACCCTGGTTGGCAGTGGAGAACCTTTGTAAAGACCATTCCACATGCCAGTCATGAGGCATATGAACACTGGCACTTGTATAATGCTTTGCTAAATCGGAAGTTTGTTTAAAAAATAAATAACAGGTGTGAATAAATAACATTTCACAGTTCTGCATCTGTACGTCTTCACATTTGTCAAAAGTGATAATTCGGGCTTCTGGATTTATAGATGTCCGCATCTCGTAGAGAGACATATAAACTGGTATGCTGCCAAGCTTCTCACTTACATAAATGTGAATATGGGAAATTTATATGAAGGAATAAGCTACCTTTTATCTTCAATGCCAAAAGACATAAGAAACTGGGTGTGTTATGCTGTCTGTGTCATCATAGGTGTTATCTTAGATATTTTTATAGCATTAAAAAGATTTAGCAGAAATGTGTGCAGCTGAATAAAATGCGTGGCCTCCACATTCGCCAAGCAGCTTCCTCTGAAAAGTATTTTTACATATTCAAGGATGCTTGTGGCAGTCTCAGTTGGTCTACTCTTGTTCAGAATGCTTCTGCAAAAGCAAAAAATATATTGCTTTCTTTTTTTTAGAACAGCTCATAAATCTTTGAACCAGTTTTAACATTTCCCGTGATTTTTGCATTACGTACTTGTGGTAAGGCACCAAGATTATAGGCTGAAGGGGTCTGTAGGCATTTGACACAACTTGTGCAAGAAAAGAGCTTCCAAGGCTTCTCAGAAAATACACATCGCTAGCATTAAGAGATATCTGCCAGGTTCCCTGTGAAGGCTTGTGCTAGAATTAATATTAAATTGTGAAGTCTGATATGGTATTATAATTCTTGCACAAATCATGCAGTCATACGCAAGGAAGTTCATTTGAGCAGGCACATGCATACAAGACTGGCTATCACTTATATAAGGTAGGATGATGAAGGGTGCAAGCAATGATCCCTGTGATACTCCAGGTGGCATTTCACCTGCAATGCATTGGGTTTAAGTAATGCAAAAAATAAAGCAAGGTGTGTTTGTATATTTGCAAGATTGTGGGCGACTTCCATGGTATGCAGTCCTATTTTTACTTCAATTTCATGTGACGACTACGTGGAACTTCCCATGAAACACAAACCCTCCATAAAACGTCTTAGAACGTATAGAGGTTTTGTGTTGCATGGGTTGTGGCCAGGTAGGTTTTTTACTTGCCTTCAATATGCATGATGGCTTGTTGCATAAGGGTGGGTTGCAGAAAGAAAAAAAAAAAAACCACGTCGAGGGGCTACGTCAAATTCTCAGAAAAATATGGTTGGCGGATGATGGCGAGAACCTGGCTTTCGGCGAGTCTGATTCGCATATCATAACATTGCGCGTGCCTTCGAAGCTTCACCGCATTACACATGTATTGCGATGAAATGCGAAAAAAAAGAAAGAAAATGGCAGGAGCAGAGCTCTTTTTCTGAAGGGCACACCAGAAAATTTTCGTTTTTGTTCGAACCTTATTTTGCTCATAGGTGATATCCTGGCGCCAGCGTTTTTTTTTTTTTTTTCTCTCTTAATGATCGCGCATCATCTTATATATATAATCAAAAATATACGAACGGCCGAAAGCTTCGCGTGTTTTAAGGAGCACAATGGCGTTTCGAAGATCTTCATATTGCATCGCATGTCCCCATTCACAGTGCGTAGCTTAACATAATTCTAAGCCAGTGCTGGGCCGTCAGCGGAAGCTAATTAATGCTGAAGTGACGACCGCGACGTAGGGAATGACATTCTTCGATACCAGCTTTCTGAGCAGCGTCAAGGCTTGCACAAATCCGTCATCCCGTCGTTTTAACTGCATATATGGCTTTGTCAACATCGATACTTACGTCGTTGCAAACAGATCAACGCAACTTTCGGCAGAGGAGGGCATGGTCGATAAAGGCGCGCGCACTAACGTTGCTTGAAGCATCTACAGTTTCGCGTGCATGCGATCCATCGTAGAGGGCTTTCCTTGATCACATCGTCCCAGAGCCCACTTTTCCTTTGCTTTGCCACGTCTGCATATATCGTTGCTGACTCGCAAGAAATCCGTCATCCCGCCGTCGTGTTGTTTTTCACTGCAGGCTGTGTCCGCTTCAATGCGTCCTGAACGAGTCGGCTTTTGGTAGCGAGAACTTGTGTGCGCACAGCGTCTCACGAAGCACATCTCTCGCGTGTATCCGATTCATCGTAGGGCGTTTACTATGGTCGCGTCGTCCCAGCACTTTGCGTTTGCACCTTGCACAGCAGTACAGCGCGCACACAGCCGTCGCTGTTTCCACTTATACGAAAGTACGGGGACTGGCAGCCGCCCGACACAATTAGGCCGGCCAAAATGCATAGCCCCAGAGAGCGCCGTGGCGCGGTGCATTGTGGGTGGGTTTATTCGCTCGCCTTTGCAAATGCGCGGCCCGGCCCGACGTACGAAAACAAAATCCCGGGCCCGGCCAGGCCCGGCTTTTTCAAGGTTCGCTGCGAAAACAAAACATCGTTTTCCGGTAATTTGGCATTTTATTGAGCATATCGAATATGACCAAACGACACACGACGAACAGTCTCTAATAGAGACTGTTCGCGGTACTTTTGCTATACAAGTAGAGGGCCACATGCCAGCAACAATGGAGTTCGCTCGCCAAAGCTGTCACGTGTATGGGGTATGCCAATGCAAGCGTAAGCTTGCACGAAGGCGATCTACGTCGGGTCGCTCGTCGCTGTCGCGCGCATTTTTACTCATATGGGATTTGGCCTCTAACGCGGAACAGTCGCGTGGCGCCGTCACTAGCTCAGGCGGTGCTACTTCTCTATTTGTCGCAGTGCAACAGAGGCAGTGCTTTACCTGCTCCCCTTTTGTTTAAAGTGGCGAATGGAAAGGAAAAGCGGTAAAGGTCGGTCGCGGAAGAGGCGCTGTATGCGTGCTGGAAAACCATTCCCGCTCATTCTCTATATTTCGGGCTTGAGTCGGGCTTTGCGCCGAGCCCGAGCCCGGCCCGATAAAGCTCCAAGCAGCCCGAGCCCGGCCCGGGCCCGAGGTGAAAGTACGTCGGCCCGCCCGAGCCCGGCCCGCGGGCCGGGTCGGGCTCGGGCTTTCGGGCTACCCGGAGCCCATGCACACCTCTACAAGAAACGACCTTTAACTTATCGGCCTACCGCTGCAACGGAGCCGGCGAGTCGCGGCCGCAGCTGCTTTCGTTTGCTCAAACCACGACTGAGGGCAGCATACTCGTGGCGCGCGCGCGCGCAAGTCACGTGGTTCTTTTTGTACTTCGCGGGCTTTCTTTGCAGCTTGGAAAAAATGGTATTCGTGAGACTTTCTTTATCGCAAATAATGGAATTGGGGTTTCTGAAGACGCTCTCGAAGTTTGCAAGCAGCATTTGTCGCCTAAAGTCAATATTTAGCAATTTTGTTTATTCGCCCTAAGTAACAAACTACTTAATTACAAAACAAAAAATTGTCTGTAGTGCGCAAGGTGGCTGTCAGCAATTTGCAACTGATTTCACTCGCCTGCCCCTAATATAGTATTTTTTAACTCTTGGTTAAAAATAGCTGGGACACCCGGTATATATATATTCATGCCGCTTCATGCCGCTTGAGTTACGTCGGCGAAAAGCTGGTGGAGATACAACATTTCAAAAAAATATTTCTCAAGTTAAAAACATAATACCCTTTTGTAACTTTGTCTATGTTCAGGTAATACATAGAGCTTTCAAATGAAGTATCAAGCATATTTTTAGTCGGACCACCAAGGCAAGTTTTTTGATGATGAATACAGAGCTTTTCTTAAAAAAAGTGAAATTCGCATTTTTTTTCAGACGATTTGCTACACCTTCAGCGACTAAATTATTTTTCTTTTGTAGTATGTCAAACAGGCTTCCAGTATATAATTAATATCTACCCTTTGAGTTTGCCTTGTTCCTGGAAAAAAATATCAAACTCGGCAACTTTATTCAATTTTGCTCGTGCGAAAAGCCCTCGAAGAATCGATATACATAAATAAGTCATTATTTTTACAGATACATCATTTGCCGGAAATACCATTTTATTGAGTGCATCCTATGAACGCCCTTTGAAAAAAATTGTTGTTTCATGCCCTTTAGCTCAGTCGGCGGAAAACTACAGACTCTCACAAACAGGCGGGAAAATTTTTGGCAACAGAAATAAACGAGCAGAACGAGTTTTGAACTTCAAGAAAAACGTGGCAATTTTTTCAGCCATATTTGTGATGGTCGGAAAAACGCTGGGTGATTTGGCATGAAATGACCCATATATATACCAGAGTGAGTGGCGCCAGCCCCCCCCCCCCCCCCCCCCCCCCCCCCCCCCCCCCCCCCCCACTCGCGAACGAGTTGGTACGCCACTGCATGCACGGGCCCCTATGCTTTCACCTCCAGCAAAATGCGACCGCCGCGGCTAAAATCAAAACCGTAATTTTGGGGTCAGCAACGGAGCACCCTTCTAATAGCGTTGGCAGTTTTCGGCTAAGCCGACATAACACTATCACGCTGTGCCCCTTGAAAAATGGTGAAATAGAGGCTCACCGTTCTTGCGATAACCCTCTCAACGCCGGAAAAAGACATGGCTCGCCGGAATTGGAGTCTCAGGCAAAGATTCCGTAGTCCTCAACGTCGCCCGTGCTGCTTCAAATGCCAGGACTTGTGGCAATGTTCAAGGCAGGAGGATTTGGGATGCCAAACTGCGCAGTGAGATCTGCTCTAATTGTGATAGCAGTTAAAAATTCGCCTCGGCACCTTGAAAGCGCGCGTCTTCGAGATGCCTGTGCGCGTTCATTTGAGGGATACGGTTCAGTACCATGGCCCGTATTGTATGGTCAAGCAAACTTCGTTCTACGCCGTCGAGCTATTTGAGCCTTCTGAACCAGGTGTCGGCAACCTTTACAGGCGAAGGGCTGAATTGCATGAAGCCGACACCGCGGGCCCGGACGGCAAATGGAGGAGGGGGAGTGGCAGGCAAAGAGAACAAAGGCGAATTGACAATTGATAATCATGCACAAAAATGGGATGGAAATCATGTTTGTTTTCAACGCGCATGTCACAAGGATGCAATTCTCAAACACAAGAGGATGGAGGACCAAACCAACTGGAAGGGCCATTTTTCTTTGTTCCTGTCGAACCCTACTTGAGGTCAAAACTGTCATGTCTGCCGCGATTCTGGAAGTGACAAGGGGAGGGGAGAGTTCTGACGTCGTGCCGGAGACCGCATAACATTGTCCTGATGGCCGCATGCGACCCGCGGACCGCAGGTAGCCGTTCTGTTCAACAACGTCCATGGCATGAGATCGTCCATATGAACCAGCTGAAGCCTGCACATTGGGCAGAGCTCCATAGTGCAGTGGTGTTCCACCCGAAATTCGCCAGGATGTCTCTTTTCCGGAGATGAAACAAATGTCACAAATAAGACCGGCACTACTTGCAGAAACAGAGAACGCTGCTCATGTAGAAAGACGGTGATTCGACAATGCTAGCCTAGCGCTGGTTCTACTATTGCGGGTCACGTTTCTACGCATGCGCTGCCGTTATTCTCATTATGCCAATTGCCTCAATTATTTGAAGCGTTTCTTCATTCCTATGCCAATATTAGACTGCGCATGCATCGAATTTTGGCCGTGCACTTAGACTCCCATCAATGTAAAGATAGGTTAGATGGTGAGCCTCCGGTTAGCGATCTGTTATGTTCTAGCTATCTCTGATCAATGTACCGACCCGTCTGCCTACGTGGGAGCGGCGGCAGCTGAACAGAACGTTATAGACTGTTTTACGTAAGACATGTGGGTGCCGCCACCTTGGGCTGTTAAACAAATTTCTTCTTATTCTCATGTTTAATGCCGTGAATTGATAAGGCCAAGGAACGTCGAACGCATCAACCCAACCGTTATCATGTGTGTACGTCTGCCGCAGCACAGTTTGTTTATTTGTTGAAGATACTACAGAGCAAGGCTAACAGCCCAATATGCCGGCACCGAACCCATCCGTAAACTAGTTTATATACAACACCTGTGCGGCAATCATTGAACATGTCGGCGTGTTTCAATGAACAAAAAAAAATCCACGCATAGCCACCAAGTGAATGATGATGAGTGGGGAAAGCACTGGGGATTGTTCGGTAACCTTGAATATCCCGTGACATTGCCCACTCGCGCACATAAATGAGTGACAACGCGTGTGTACAGTTATATAAAATGTTTATTTGTCATAAATGTTATGTCGTGTTGAGTTGCGGATTCCATTTTCCCTTCATTACTGCTTTGTGGTCCGTGAAATGCAGAGGCAATGGTTCTTCAATCGGATCTAGCCTGAACTTGGCAAAGACAAGGTCTATGCACATCCCCCTGGTGGTAGCTCGCTGTATGCGTCGACGTTGCCTTTCGCGGGCGAGCGCGCGTTCACGGTCCATGGCAGAAAGAGTATGTGCGGTCTGAAACGCGCTTATGTAGACCCATTTTCACTGAAGCGCCTTATCGTGTATTTTTTTTCACGGATGTTTTCTTTTTCACTGCAGCGCCTTCCCGCGCATTTTTTTCACAGATGTTTTCTTCACTTCAGCGCCCCGTCAAGTATTTTTCTTTTCACATATGTTTCTTTTGTTCGGTTGCGGTTCACAAATGTTTGTGTTTTTTGTCGGTTTCGGTTTCTTGGACCGTGTCGGACGCGGACAACGATAAAGCTCGGCCCTAAGGAGCTTCGCCTCCAATATCGGTCATTCCTTGATTATATCTTACTTAGCTTATTGGCTGCCGTAAAAACAACGTTAATGCCGTATCTACCTCCTACTTTCGTTAGCCTATCAGATACGCAATGAAAGTACAGAATACCTACGACACATTTCTTCCTATCACTTTCGGCATCCACGCTCGCACGTAACATAACGGACTTCTTTAAACGTTCCGCTGCAGTGGCTACTGCATCGTGAGGATAACGTAGCACACCTAAACGACGCCTAACATCGCCATTAAAGAAACGGCAGGAAGTGGAAGATGGCAGCTTGCGATGAAAAAATCCGTAAACAAGGTTTGTCTTCTTCAAGGCTGAAACTGATTTCCTTAGCTATCGTGTGTATATGCTTCGTGCCCTCTC
This sequence comes from Rhipicephalus sanguineus, assembly GCF_013339695.2. Classification (NCBI taxonomy): domain Eukaryota; kingdom Metazoa; phylum Arthropoda; class Arachnida; order Ixodida; family Ixodidae; genus Rhipicephalus; species Rhipicephalus sanguineus. The sequence goes on along the minus strand of NC_051178.1, from coordinate 6,049,225 downwards.
CAGAGTGGGGGTGGGGGACTGTTTGAGTCATAAGAAAGGCGGGGGATAAAAATTCGGCAGATCCCACATACCGTGGGAGTCGATGTTATGCGAAGCATGTGGCGGGTAGGTGACTGTGGCGTAACTTTTTTTACTGAGAAGGGACAAAAAAAAGGGGGGGGGGGAGGGAGGGTGTACGTTTCGCTGAATGATTGTCAGTGGAAGCACGTGGCATTTGAATAATAGTAGCTTCGAAATTCCTAGAACAAGGGCTTAACTGTCGTTGGTTTTCGTTGTGTATGTACCATACCAAATCGATTCAAGAGCCCCCTTAGAAACGTTAATACCTGCTGGCTGGAGTGTGTTGAACTTGTGAATAAGGTATGACTCTCTATTTTCTGTATCTTGTAGACGGGAAGTTTTACTGAAGTTTGTAAAGTTTGAGATCTTCGAAATTGGGACCTGCTACATAAAAATGCTGTGCCACTGCTTTGGGTAACTTCTTCGCCGTGTCCGCGCGATGCCCGTTTAATCTAACATTAACAGGTTGTCCCGTTTCGCCAATGTGCCGTTTTTGACAATATGAACATTCGATCATGTAGATAACGTTCGAACTAGTGCAGGTAAAACTAGATTTGTATATGATGGACGTAATCACTTCCGGTGCTTATAACTATAACGTCATCTTGAAGGTGTTTACAAGTCTTACATCTTGGACTAGAGTAAGGTGTTATGTGGGCAGTAGAATGAGGGTTTACTTTTGCATGCTCTAACATGTCCTTAAAATTCCTATTGCGGCGATACACGACCTTTGGTACTCCGGGAAACGCTTTTCTAAGGCGCTTGTTGCTTGCCAGTATTGGGTAATACTTACGGAGGATATTATTTATGTTTGGTAGCGCATTTGAGTATTTGGTTATGAATGCTGGCTGCTGGTTGCGCTTTGCTACGGGGGCCCTTTGAGCTAGTGATGATTTCCTATCTAGCTTCGTTGTAGACCTTGTTTAGAGCATCTTGCGGGTAATTTCTTTTAACTAATGTTTTCTTTAGGTTGCTTAAGTGGTGAACGTAGTCGCTGTCGTCGCTACAGATCCTTCTTATCGCCTCGCCTGTCCTACAAATATCCCTTGTTTGCAGTGTCGCGGGCGATGACTAGTGTAATCTTGGTATTGCTGGCTGTCTGTTGGTTTGGTTTGCGCAGCTGTGGATTGGTTTGCGCACAGCTTCAGCTCTCACCTCGGAAGTGAATACTTTTGAAGGCCTTCAAGTTCTGCACACCAGTTCTTCCATTCTTCGTGTAATGGTGCAGGTATGGCTTCTTCCCACGTCGTTCCGTGCTGCCAGAGACGAAGGAACAGTAATTTTATCCTGACAAGAAAGGGAGATAGCCACCCCAAAGGATAAAAAATTCTTGCGGTTGTCTGAGGCACAAATCTATTGGTATTTTACTTATTTCGAAGAAACATTACCAAGGGCTCAGTGTTAAGTCGAAGTCGGTCTTTACTCGTGTCCCACAAGAGACCAAGGACTTTTGGCGGGGCCGCTTCCGAAGGTGTCTCTGAACCTTCACTAATGTCGGACGATGATCCGATGAGGAGAATTGGCTTGATTAGATTGGTTGTCTTGCCTCGTTTCGTAGACGCGTGTGCATAGCTGGCTGAGTCGTTCGTTTGCCTTTGACGCGCTCCATCTTTGTTGCGGGTGAAATCCTTTCGTCGGGTTGCTTGGATCGCAAAGTCCTGGGTTTCGGCACCATAAAATGTTGAACAAAGGTGTCTGCGCCGGTGGAATGGAAAAGAAAAAAGGTTTAATGACTCAAATACCAAAACACGTCCATGCTATGCAAACGTTCGTTTCAGCACACCATGCGCGAGCCCTCCTCTAGGGCCCACACTTTCTTCTCTTCTTTCTTCCAATACACATGCAACAATATTCAACACAAGCTTTTATCGCACGGAAACATAGCATCGAGCACGTTTGCACGTTGTGTCCGTAACCATCCAGGTACACAAGACAGCTTTGTCTCTTGAAGCCAGCAAAAGCGGTATCCATCATCTGCCGGAAAATGGCTCGTGCAGAACAGAGGCCAAAAGGAAGAACTCGGAATTCATGGAGTCCGTCTGGAGTTACAAATGTTCTCTTTTCTCGGTCTCCCTCATCAACCTCTATCTGCAAATAACCGTTCTTTAGACCGATGGATAAAGGAATACTTTGCGTGCCGTAACTTGTCCAGGCAGTCATCGAGCTGTGGAAGCGCGTAAACATCTTTTTTGGACGCTAATAACCATTCAATGCGAAATCGATGCGTTCCGTCTTTCTTCTTCACTAGAACGACTGGCGAGGACGATGGGCTGCTGGATGACTTGACGACCCTATCGTCGAGCATCTCTTTTACCTCTCTTTGAATAGCCTCGCGTTTTTTGGCAGAAGAGCGGTAATGCTGCTGTCGGATAGGTCAAAGTCATTACCGGTAATGATTCGGTGCTTCGGCGGGGCGGGGGGGGGGGCGCGGCGGGCGTTCGACGGACTTTAAAAATAATAGGCGGAAGAAGATTGAAGTTCCTTTAGAAGGTCATGAAGTGCAGCCTTCCTCTCGTCTGACAGCGTCCAATTAACTTCGATTCGCTCAAAAAACTTGTCACCATCACTCATTTGCGCGGACGCGAAGCACACCGTGACGTCGGCTACGGTGCCACGGTGGGGCGCGAAAAAGATTCCGGTGTTCGAGCTGAAATCTGTGAGAAGTAGCCCACCTGTGACCGTCTATCACGAACACGCACAAGGCCTCGGGCTGCGCATACACCTCGAAGCAGCAAAAGTGAGAGGTTGTTTTTGGCGACCACGTCACCATCTGGGAGGTGTTCGCACGTGACTTCAACGAAAACTTAGTTAGACACAATATTAACGAGAACCAACAGACAGTAATGCCAAAGAAAGTATATGGGATGTTATTCGTTGTAATTAGGATAAAGTGTGAAGAAAGTAAAGTGGTCGAAAAGATAACTTGCCGCCGGCATTGACCGAACCTGAGACCTTCGAATAACGCGTTCGATGCTATACCACTGAGCTACGGCGGCGGTCATTCTCCCGTCCACTTTATGGGGTATGGACGGGAGGATGGACGGGAGGATGACCACCGCTGTAGTCCAGTGGTAGAGCATCGGACGCGTTATTCGAAGGTCGCAGGTTCGGTCCCTGCCGGCGGCAAGTTATCTTTTCGTCCACTTTACTTCCTTCACACTTTATCCTAATTACAACGAATAACATCCCCTATACTTTCTTTGGCATTATTGTCTGTTAGTTCTCATTAATATTGTCTCTAAGAAACGAGTCCTTAAAAGTTATCGTGTTTCCTTCATTCATAGCGAGGGTCTCGTTCTGGCAGACTTGATGCCTTAAGGTAGTATGCGAGGGATTATTGGTCAGCTGCCAGCTCGTAAAAAGATCACCTGCTACGTGACGCCAACAGGCAGAAAATGAGTGTTCCACACTCGCCGCCATGGCTGCGACTAGCGCTTACTAACACTGTTAGGTTTAAAATGCACATATATACCCCATAAAGTGGACGGGAGGATGACCGCCGCCAAAGCTCAGTGGTAGAGCATCGGACGCGTTATTCGAAAGTCGCAGGTTCGGTCCCTCCAGGCGGCAAGTTATCTTTTCGTCCACTTTACTTTCTTCACACTTTATCCTGAAACAATGAATAACATGCCCTATACTTTCTTTGTCATTATTGTCTGTTAGTTCTCATGAATATTGTGTCTAAGAAACGGGTCCTTAAAAGTTATCGCGTTTCCTTCATTCTACGAAAACAGTGGCTTGTAGCGGCAGCGTCACACTGTCGTCAGCAACACGCAGCGCAGGTCTACGACAGCTATCCGCGTCTCGATCTCTTGCGCGTTGAGTGTACAAAGTCGCGCGCTTGTCGAGATTTACAATGGCGCCGTACATTTGAAGGAAGCCCATGCCGACAATGGGCTGACGAGAAAAGTCGCGAAGGACGAGGCAGGTGAATATAAATGCTGACGCACGAATTTTCTCTCTTGCAGTACAGCGACCCAGCGGTGTAACAACAGGTCCTCCAGCTGTGCGAATACGCATTCTAGTCCAAGATTTATCCCCTTCTTTTGATCCGTTGCCAGTTTTCCGATAGTAATCGTATGGTCTGCAGCTGTGTCATAGTGCACACAGTTGCAGTCTATGAGCTTTGGTATGTCAAGCGAGACTGGGTCACCGTGTTGAGATGTAGATGTTGGCGTTTCTGCGACACTGCACTGGAACTCTGATGCAACGTCTTGGACATTTCGTGCAAGCGTCGATATGAGGTGTTCCGCACTTTGAGTCCCAGCGACCTCGCCCCCGAAGGTCACTACATGCAGTTTTCCCGACGGGGGCTTGGGGAGTGTCCCCGTGCCATCACCCCGAAACTTGGTCAAATGGCTGCGGATCGCCGGGTAGATGGTGACCGCGACTGACGTCGTGTTTATATCTTTTCTTTATTTACGCAGTGGCGATGCAAATGACCGGTCCCAAACAGAGGGGACTCGGCTTTGTAGCCGATACATTTTGTGGTAAACTGCAAACCGCACTTTGCCCTGACGAAGAGGATGTCGCCTGCTGTTGCCTGCTCCGAATCTGCTACATGCCTGAGCTGCCATGTCGCCGCAATGGGGCAGCGAAATCAAATCCGCGCAAGCACACGCAGTGCGTGTGCCGGGAACTTAATCGGCGTGAAGTTTTGCACTCGCGTGGTGGGGGTTTGTTTTGTGCAAATGAAGCGGCAGCGCCGGGAACTGCAGCGCCCCTCCCCGGTGCCGTTGCAGGTGCAGGGAGCAGCGTGCACGGGGACGAGAATAAAAAAATTGGCCGCGTATCTGCGTGCTTCGCTGCAAATGTCGTCTAAAGACGATAGAAGAGGCGCTGCGTGAGATATAGACGCCATCTGGCAATACGTCGGGAAACATGTGCGCTCTGTTGCGGGCTGGTAGTCCCGACGCAGCAGCAGGCGCAGACCGGCGGTGACCAACGCGACCGGCGGGGACGCCAGCCAGCCCCAACAAGCGGTTTGGCGCGAGGCACCGAAGCAGAAGAAACGTCCGCACTCAACGAGTACTCTCCACACACTCTTTTATTTACACGTCACCTTGGTAAAACAGGAATGCCAGAGCGGCGCCCCATGGCATTCGTACAGTGCAATACTGAACCGAAACGGAAACACAACAATGAGCGCGTGCAGAGAGCATGGAGGAAGGCATGTTTCAGAGCAGTCGCATTTTCAGCGCAGCTTAAAAAACCAGGGTCTCTAGAATTACGTATCTATGTATTTTCTATTAAAGGAACACACCACCTAATACTTACCTAGTGATGCTGCACCTCAGATATGCGTAATGTTTGCTTTTTGATCAACAATGTACACAAGTATGAACCTAGTCAGCCGTTCAAGATGGCTGGCCCTTGGGCAAGTGGTTCAACTTTGGCCGGGTGGCTTAATCGAGTGACGTGCCGACAAACAGAAAGACAGACCAAAATTTCTGCGTTTAAGTTCCCCAAGAAAGACTATCTTCTTTAAAAGCCACCCGCTTTCAACGGCGTAAGCACTGTAATGTAGATGCGCTGAGCGAATTGCACAAACGAGTAACTGAACAAGTGCACAGGAAGAGTGATGCGCAAACTTTCAAATGTTTCTTTTCGCAAATGCTCGTCAAAGATATACACGAAAACATTGAAGATAACAAGGATGCCGCCTGTTGATGAATAATAAATAAACAGTTGAAAGTTTGCACCTCACTCGTCTTGTCCACTTATTCCGTTACTCGTTTGTGCATTTCGCTCAGCGCATCTACATTACAATACCGTACCAACTAGCCCAAATTGAAGCTTTGCTAAAGGTGTAAGGACGGTTCATGTTGCCTACCCTGTGCTGCCGAGCAAAGCTAGCACCATCGTGTTTTCAGAAATTCTATAGTTAAATTACCAAGCGACAGGTGAGAATTCGAGGCGCTCGACAGCATGTCTTGTGTTACGATTTTGTGTATCTGTGTCCTGTTTTGTTGTGTTGTTGTGCAAGTCTTCACTTAAAAGTGACCGAGATTGCTACGAGCCGTCTCAATTACGACGTCATTGTGCGATCACTTGGGTTGAACCGTGTGGCCCATCAGTGGTGTTTCAATGTAAGCACCTGGAAATACTTTGTGCTCTGCACAAGGAGGGATGGCTTTGGTAAGGTTCACTGCTACGCACTGGCGTAATGCGAAGAAAAGTAAACGTCATGCCGTGAAGCGTACTGCGTGGAGCCGTTCGTTACCAAAAAGAGCGTCGCCGCGTTACTTCAAGGGTGCATGGTGCTCCCTGGTTTGATCGCATGTTTCACAAAAAGGGGCTGGTGAAAATGAATAATAGGTAAACCATCACGGCTTCCAAGCAGCTTCAGTAGGAGTCAGTCGTATCGTGGGACAGTCCGAGATGGGTGAGTATTAAAGCTGAAAGCGTATTTTACATTTGTATAATTATGGATATATCGAACTATTTCGCGATCCCCTGCGGGACCGACGTATCGTAGTTTTATTGTATATAAATTAAACGACGGGGTGCGAAACTTCATCTGGAGAGGTGCATAGGCGTCAACAGACACTTGTCTTTGTATACTGCCGAGAAACCTATACAAGATAGTGTATACACTACCTATATCTCCTTGATAGTGTACGCGTGTGTGCTGGAAGCAACGCATGCATACACGACGCTCCTTGCATGCTCCGTCACCGAGATGTGCTTAGTATGGACTGATATGATGGTGAAAAAATCAATCAGCTTTGCAGCGACGCATCTTTTAGTACACGCATGATTTGTACCATGTAGGGCGTCAGAGGCCGACTTCACCGCGACACTCAATCACACTTTGGCAAATTCCCCTCTCCTTTTTCCGAACTGCACGTACGCCGCTCAAGAGGAAGTGGCCTCCTTTCTTCCCAAAGATACGCGCGTGAGCTAAAGCCGCGTACATCTTCATGGGTCTCGCACGCGCGTAGAGCCAGAGAACGTCTAGTAGAGTAACGTAACTGGTCTAGGTACATGTCGCTCGAAATTTTCTAGGGAAAGCACTCATAAAATGGTCAGGCAACACGGGCGTGCTTTCGCGGCTTTTCTGTCGCTTGGAGAGCGCGGTGCACTTTCGACTCGTACACGCTTCGCTTCACGAGGATTCAAAGCCCGGCAGCACATGTTTTCAGAATACGAAGCAACTTTGCACCTGCGCGAAGTTCCTTGCAGCCGATCGCCATGTGCACCGATGTTCCCTTTTAGAAGTGTACAGCTCGTAATGCATACAGCGATAACGCCTGACACTGGGAACAAAAGCAAAAAAAAAAAGAACGCAAAAAAGCGTTCTTCCCGGAACATTCCTGATGACATATCGCTGGGCGCCAACGATGTTAAGCCCAGTACTGAGGATTTGAAACGAGACATTTGAGTAGGGGTGTGTGAATAGTGAATTCTGGAACGGAATCGAATACGAATCGAATAGTGATGACACCAAATCGAATTCGAATACGAATCGAATAATGTTCAAACGGTTTTCGAATAGTAAGACAACCATTTTCAGAACTCTCCTAGCACCCCACATCTTGTTTGAAACTAATATTCACAAACTTTCACCAAAGAATGTTTCGCTTACTTTAAATGGACTCCAAATGCGCCAATTATGAAAAGTAAGGTAAGCTCGTATCAGGGCGTCGGAACGGAAGGAAAACCGAAAACGAAAAAAGAAAAAAAAAACACTATTTTTGAGCGGAACGAAAACGTAACCGAAACTTTATTATTTCGTTCCGTAGTGAAACCGAAAATTTTTCAGTCGTTTTTCGGTTCACGAGAAAACTTCGCAATCCTGAATAACTGAGCTCATTCAACGTGAGCAGTTATGCAAATCTCAGGGTACAATATTAGCGCGTACCTCAGGCAGGAATTACAAAGCAAAGATATGTTGAAATAGTGGGAAAAACGAAAACAGTGGCAACCAGACATGTTTATATTAACGCAAGTTGACTTTCGCGCGCCTGTCACGCAGGCCAAAGTGGAGAGGCCATTGTCAGTGCTGAAGTTTGTTACAGCGAAAGCTGCTATGAGATCACAACAGCTGACTTTGGCACCATAGTTGTCCGCCGCGGCCGGTGTCCGTGACCGCTATCGCGTGGTATAAGAAAAAATTAAATGAGAAACAAATTTCTGGGATCGGATGGGATTTCAACCCACGCCCTCTGTGCGGCAGTCGGGTCTTCCACCAGAGTGCCACGCTGGTGCTTGTAACTCCTTCACAAAAACACTCTTTACAGGCGTCATGTCGGGCAAGGAATCGCGTTAACATATGCAATATAGCGGGGCAGAAGAGGAAAATAACATCCAGTTATCCGACAATGCTAATAGCGCAATGAGTGTGTGCTTTAATGCAGGTCTTAAAGTTAGGGGGAGCTCGAAGGGAGGGGGGGGGGGCGGCCACCCTTTTATTTCTTCAGAAGGGGCTGTATGTATGTGTGTATGTATGTATATATATATATATATATATATATATATATATATATATATATATATATATATGTGTGTGTGTCGCCGCCTTCTGAGCCCCTCCCCCTCCAATGAAGGGAGATTTATGCCCTGCTTTAATGCTTCCCACCAGTGTTGCGGAGTTGCCCCACCAGAAGTGGAATGACTCCGGAATCATTCCACATTTTCCCGATCCCGGTATGGAATGGGGACAACACTTGGAGGAATGGAATGAGAATGGGATTAAGCACCTTTTGCACGGAATGGAATGGGAACAGAATTACGTGTTTTTCCGAAAATAGAGCACGTTTTCGTCTACGTCCTGTTTTTCAGACTTCAAACATTAGTAAGTCAGAGCCTCGAAATAACAATAAAGCAGTATTTTTAAAATGGCTTGGCTAAATACAAGCACGGTACATTTTTTAAGCAACGCGCCTACCACAAACCGAGGCATAAGTTAGTGTACAAACAAATGCACTATCTCAGCAGATACACAAGGCCAGAAAACAAATTATTTCTGCGAGTTGGTTCCCATTGATACCCCACACGAAAGCGGCGAATACTCTATGCACAGCCTGATCTTTATTTCACGAGAAGTTTAGTGCTTGACACAGGTAAATAACCTTTGCGACAAGGAAGACATTGCATACCTGCGCACAGGTGAACACAGAAATTTCTCCTCACCCTACCCATGCTTGCGAGGCGCGCTTGAGAAGCGTGAGTGCTGAAGAGCAGTGCGGCCCAGCATTCCGTATTCGATGCAAAGGCACAAGGTGCCCGAGCGGTGCACTGTTCAAACCAGTACCAGCAGATCAAGAGGGCTTCCTTCCCCATTAACCAAATCTTAGTTTTCTCCATATTCCCGACCGCTCGAGATATGTGGCAAAACTGCTTCGCCTTCTTGAATACTACTTTTGTCAGTAAAAAATTACGCTATGTAATCATTTCAGCATTAGCACATTTAAGCGTAAACAATATTAAAACACGACCATTCGTTCAAACACGCTGACCATGCAAATACTATAGGTAGCAGGAGAACTACCCCTATGGGAATTAGTAGTGTGGTTGTACTGCACGAGATATGTCATCGAGCTACTATCCCTTGACCATGGTAACGTGTTTTGCGTACTTCTGCAGCTCTTAAAACATCTGGTGACATCAGCTTTATGGGGCGTTCATTCTTAACTCGATAAATCTATCCAGATGCCTTTCCTACGTTGAAGAATTGCAGGAATGGAACTGAGCTGCCCGGTCATTCCCAGTGTCCGAATGGGCTTTTTCCATTCGAGGAATTGAAAGGAATGGAACTGCGGCAAGTTATAATTCCCCGGAGTGGATTTGGAATGGAATGGAGGCACCCATTCCGCAACACTGCTTCCCACCAACTGCAGAGTGCCCAGCCATAATGCTTCGTCATCATCAGCCACGCCACAAAGTGCTCATAATGCCTTAAAGATGTGTAGCGGGTACCACGATTCTCCCAAGAACGACGAAAAATGGCATAGTGGCAACTTCGCTACTTCAGAAAAATTGTGATGATTTCTGGCGTGGTGGGTACTTTGCATGTGTACTTGGATTAGTTGCCCCAAGAGACTCTAAAATGGACTCTACAAAGTCTGCTCTTCCAGCTTTCGCTGTGACTGTGCTGCGTATTACACGCAGGCCTTGCTATTCTTCTATCAGAACAGCGGTCTCGCACATCAGAGAGTACACTCAATGACGTGCTGCTTCTGAGATCGTGCTCACTCTTTGACACAAAGCATAGAGCCCACTTAAAAAATTCGTGTTTGTGTTTTGTGAAAATACATACTATGACTTTGACATTAATACTGGTTTCTGCTAGTTGGTAGGAATTCGTGGTACAGTTACTTCCACTGCTCTGAAGAACAGAAAAAAACGGCAGGTGATGGAAGATGGAAGGTTGCGATGAAAAATCGCACCATCTCCCGCTAAAGGGGACCTGAGGCGATGCGAAGCAGCGCTTCGGCATGTAGAGCTCGCCTTTCAGAGGGGGAGTGGAGAGGGGAGAGAGGCGAATGGGAGAGAAGTGGAGAACGGGAGCGGAGAGAGGAAAATGGGAGAGGGGAAGTGGAAATGAGTTGGGAGGTGAGAGGGGAGAGGAACTGGGAAGTGGAGAGGGGGAGTGAAGAGGGAGAGGAGGTGTGTGGAGAGGGCTTGCGCATGCACAGTAGGGTGGTCACGCCGCACACCACCACCACCACCGGATTGAACTCCGCTATAAGATGCTTCACATCTAAAAAATTCGTAAACAGGGGGTGCGTGCTCGAGCGAACGTTTCGACAAGTGGACTTTTCTTCTTTAAGGCTGGAGCTCTGAAGAATGTGTCTTACCCTTGTCCCACTTTCTTAAGAGGAAGGCCATTAACTACATCACAAATGCAATGTTTTTTTTATGATTACCTTTACTTCGAATTTCCGCATACAAGAAAACACCATTACGAACCGTTACGGAACGTCGTTGTTTTTCGATCCGGAACAGAAACGGAAGGGAAATTTTGAAGTGGAACGAAACTCAAACCGAAACGAAAAACATTTCGTTCCGACACCCTGGCTCGTATACAGCAGGGACTTCGTTATATTGTTCGGGAAGTACACAGACTCGAAAGAATAGGAACAGATGTATTCACAAGTAGTTAAGCGAGCAGCGCTGCCTATAGGAAGAGCTCGCACCAGTCTATCTTGTTGTCATCCTTTTCTTCGTCTTGTTGACCCCGATGCCACTTGTACGTAGCATGACCCCCGGCGGTGGAAGCACCGTCCCGGAGCTTTAAAGGTCGTTTTCAGAAGCCGTGTTGTAGGGCTTGAGCCGTGAGACGTGAACATCACTGGACCGAACGGCAGATGACGAGGGGCAAATGGGGCCAATCTCATAGGTGACAGGTGTTACTTGACGCAGTACACGGTAAAGTTCTGTGTAACGAGACAAAAGTTTTTCAGATAGGCCTACTCGGCGATGAGGGGACCAGAGTAGCGCAAGGGTACCGGGAACAAAATGTGCGTCTCGGTGTGAGGCATCGTACCGACGTCGTTGGTTGCTCTGCGACGCCGTCAGGCGAGCGCGGGCGAGCTGATGGGCATGATCGGCTCGCGCGATAGCGTCATGAGCATACTTGCTGGTGGACGAGGTATTGGCTGAAATGATTGTGTCCAGTGGTAAAGTCGGCTCTCTTCCGTGCAAAAGGTATAAGTGAAAAGCCTGCTGTGTCGTGGCGCGATGAGTTATACGCGAAAGTTGCGTATGGTAGGGCAATATCCCAGTCTCTGTGGTCTGGTGACACATACATGGAGAGCATGTCCGTAAGAGTGCGATTGAAGCGTTCCATGAGGTCGTTGGTTTGAGGGTGGTAAGCAGTGGTTACATTATGCTGCGTGGAACAGGAACGCAGGATGTCGGCGATGACTTAGAAAACGTACGGCCACGGTCTGTGAGCAGTTGTCTTGGGGCACCGTGAACCAGTATAACGTCCCGCAACAGGAAATCAGCAACGTCGGCTGCGCAAATCGTCGGTAGAGCTCGCGTAATTGCGTAGCGTGGAGCACAATCAGTAGCCACTGCTATCCACTTGTTTCCCAAAGTTGATTGCGGGAAAAGGACCAAGCAGGTCTAATCCAACGCGATGAAACGGTTCCGTGGGTATGTCGACTGGTTGAAGGTGGCCAGCAGGGAGCAGCGACGGTGTTTTGCGACGTTGACAGAACTCACACGCAGTGACGTATTGGCGTACCGAGCCAGCAAGGCCTGGACAGAAGAAACGTCGCTGTACGCGCTCATACGTGCGAGATACGCCAAGGTGTCTAGCTGTGGGCGCATCGTGAAGTCCAGCGAGGACACTGCGCCGTAAATGCTTAGGCACGACAAGAAGGTCAGCCCCGTCAGGTCGGAAATTGCGGCGGTATAGGACGCCCTCTTCAATTACAAAGCGATGGACGGAGGCGTCGTTTGGGGAAGATTCCGCGCGGCTGATGATGTCAAGCAGCAGTGGGTCCCGTTTCTGTTCTTCCCCAATGTGAATGAAGGCGGACACGGAGAAGATAGGGGGCACCGTGTTGGCGTCACTGTCATCAGGATCGTCGACAGGGTACCGGGAGAGGAAATCGGCGTCCTGGTGCTGGCGACCAGATTTGTACACGACCTAGTAAGAAAATTCCTGCAGACACAAAGCCCAACGACCAAGGCGCCCTGAAGGATCTTTGAGGGAGTTCAGCCAGCAGAGCGCGTGGTGGTCGGTAACCACCGAAAATGGGCGTCCATGGAGATATGGCCTGAATTTCGCGACTGCCCAAACGAGAGCCAAGCACTTGCACTCTGTGAGGGAATAATTGCGTTCAGGGGCGGATAGCAGGCGGCTGGCGTATGCAATAACGCAGTCATGGCCACGTTGGCGTTGAGCTAGCACTGCGCCGATGCCATGGCCACTTGCATCCGTACGGATCTCAGTAGGGGAAGAAGGGTCAAAGTGGGCCAAAATCGGAGGAGGAGTGAGAAGCGCGATGATATTGGTGAACGCAGAGGCCTCTTCTGTGCTACATGAAAACGGTTTGAGGAGCTGCGTAAGAGGTCTCGCTGTGTCTGCAAAATTTTTCACAAAGCGTCGGAAGTAATAGCATAGTCCGAGAAAGCTGCGAACATCCTTTGCAGATCGTGGTACAGGAAAGTTTTTGACTGCGCTGATTTTTATTGGGTCTGGTTGTACGCCGTTAGCGTCCACTAAATGGCCAAGTACTGTAATTTGGTGACGGCCAATGTGACACTTGGACGAGTTCAGCTGCAGGCCAGCGTGACGGAAGATATCTAAGACGGCTGACAGGCGCTCTATATGAGTCTCAAATGTAGGTGAAAAAACAACGACATAGTACAAGTAGCACAAACAGGTGGCCCATTTAAAGCCTCTGAGCAGAGAGTCCATCATTCGTTCAAAGGTGGCTGGAGCGTTACAAAGACCGAAGGGCATGTCCTTGAATTGATATAGGCCATCGGGGGTGATAAATGCCGCCCTTTCACGATCCATATCATCCACCTCAATCTGCCAGTACCCGGAACGTAGGCCTATGGAGGAAAAAAAAACATTGTTGATCCCTCCGTCATAGGAATCGGAATAACACGAAAGTAAAGCGTGCCCTTACAGAAGTAACTGAATGTTGACTGTACATTGATATAAGAGAGCTTGCACAATGTATATTGATGTCTGGCAGCTTGAGCACCGTTTAACATGGATGTACCCACTTCGATGATTGGTGGTACACCTCCGTCCCGACGACTAACGTTCATGTTAAATGATTAAACAAACCCTTGTGGTAGCTGTAGTAGTTAACGGTGAAAGCGTAATCACAGAACTAGGTGTGATGGCGAGAAGAGCGTCGCATATTGGACGCACAACTTGGTCGCCATTCCGCGGCATGTTAAAGTTTGATTGAACACTACGGCCGGATTAGAGGGAGACGCAAAGCGCATCGTGCCGCCCCGGTAGCCCAGCCGCGATTTTTCTAGGGCGAGTGCGTGAGCGGGGAACGCGGTTTTACAGCCAGGTGAGGCAGCCTCGGATCGCAGAGCTATTTTTGGTTTGGATTAGCGTGGTGCTATGAGCGAGGCCGACGCTTTTACGACGCTTGGACTAAGGACGGCACCTCGCGGTGTGTTAAGGCATTGACAAAATTGAACTACTATTGAAAACGCGCCGAATGGGAGGGACGTGTAACGCGTTGCAGGTGCTAATTGCGGAGGCCACAGTAATGACGAATTACTTTACTGTACTGTACTTTACCGCACCCAGAGGGCAACACCACCCCGCCGACCGGGAGAGTCGTAGATATAAAAGGCGCGTTTGTAAAGCCTCTAGAGACTGTGACCGTGGCGCAGTCAATAAAAAAAATGACCGTGGCGCAGTGGATAGCTTGCGCGGCTTCTGTTGTAGCGGACCGAGCTGTCGTGGGTTCGATGCCCGTTGACGGAAGTTTTTTTTTTGCCATCTGATCGTGTATATTTTTTGACGTCTTTTCCGTGACGGAAATACGTCACTGAAGTCTTGGTGGACCCTTGCATAAAACACTTTCGTGTTAAAATAGCGGGCACCATAGAGGCAATCAAGGGTGTCATCCATTCGTGGCACAGGCTACACGTCTTTTTTTACAGCGAAATTTGTTATGAGATCATTTCACCGGCCGTTTCTGGCGCCGTAGTTGTCCGCCGCCGCCGCCGCCGCCGGTGCCCGTAACCAGTATCGCTCGAAATTAAAAAAAAGCGAAACAAGAAAAAATTTCAGGATGGAACGAGGTTCGAACCTGGGCCCTCTGCGTGGGAGCCCAGTATTCAACCTCTGAGCCATGCCGGTGCTTGAAACTGCTTTGCAAAAAGGTCCTATACAGGCTTCATGTCAGGAAGGAACCACATTAGCATATGCAATAGAGCGTGGTAGAAGAGTAAAATAAGCACTAAGCGTCGCACAACGCGAATTCTGTATCCAGGCGTTACACAATGCGAATTATGCAACGAGTAGGTTGTTGAATGCTTCCAACCCATTACGAAGCGCTCTGCCATAATTCTTCGTCGTCATCAGGCACAGCATCAACAAGGAGCGCATAATGCCTTACACGCGTTTAGCAGATACCACGGCACTCCTTAGAATGACGAAAAATTGCGCAGTGCCTGCTGCCCTAATTCTCAAAAATTACAATGATTTATAGCGTAGTGGGTTCCTCGCAAGTGCACTTGTATTGGTTGCCAAGGAAGCCCATAAGCGCATGATCCATTTCCTCGGGGTCTCAGTAAAGATCTTCGCACCCCCGCCTCGTCTCTCTCCCTCGTCAACGTATGTTATACAGCATGACGAGACAGGGAAATAGCGACCGGGCGTCACCCAATGCAAATTACATAACTGGTGGGCCGTTTAAAGCTTCCAACCCATTACAAAGGGCTGAACCATAATTCTTCATCGTCATCAGTCGTCGCGTCAACAAAGTGCACATAATGCCTTACAGACGTGTAGCTGGTGCCTCGCTTCTCCGCAGAATGACGAATAATGGCTTAGTAGGTGCTTCCCCACTTCACAAAAATTGTGATTTGTGGCGTAGTGGGTACCTTTCTAGTGTACTTGTATTGTAGCCCCAAGAGAGCTTACAACGGGCTCTAGAAACACCACTCTTCCAGCTTTCGCTGTGACTGTGCTGCGATTTCAGCGCAGGCCTGGCGTTTTTTGTAATTCTGTTTAGGTGTCGATAATCGACACAGAAACGCCATGTACCGTCTTTCTTGCGGAGGAGTACGACCGGGGACGCCCAAGGACTGCAGGATGGCTCAGTGATATTCTTGGCGAGCATTTTATCGACCTCACTTTGGATAATTTGACGCTCAGTCACCGACACGCGATATGGACGCTTATGGATAGGAGGCGCATCACCAGTGTTTATGCGGTGCGTCACACCAGTAGGTTGCCCTAATGGACGGCCGCTGAGATCTAAAACGTCGGTGTACTACAGTAGAACCCGGTGGAGCTCGTCAGTCTGCTGCGGTGTTAAAACAGAAGCAATCATCGACTTAATTGCGCTGTCGGGGCAAGTATTGGATTGGTGCTGGGCAGAGGTGTCGGAAGGAGTGGCCACCGTGAAAGCATTCACTGCGTTGTCTTCTAAGGTGGACAGAAATGCCAAAGAGATGCCTTGCGGCAGCACTTGAAGAGTCAAACTAAAATTGACAACTGGAAAGCACGTGGAGTTCCCTGCGACAGACACAACGGTGTGTGGTAATGTACTGCCGCGGATGATGAGGACATCGATGATAGGTGTCAGTACATAGTCGCCATCGAGAACTGGTGGTCTTGATACGAACTCGACGTAGGTCAGTGTTTGGGCTGGAAGGCGAGCATATCGGGCAGAGCAGCAGGGTCTGTTATGGGCAAGTGAAGACGGAGGCCGAACAGTCAATGAGGGCAGAATGTGCGGACAGCAAGTGGGGGCCTAGGATTACGTCATGTGGGCATCTTTCAAGGACGGCGAAGAGAACAACTGTGTGGTGATCAGCGATGCTTACATGAGCGGAGCACATTCCAACGACAGATGCTGTTGGCCCGTCGGCAACACGGATGAACTTAGTCATCGCAGATGTGTGAAATTTTTTGAGATTTCGGCGAAAATCAGTGGTCATAACGGAAAGTTGAGCCCCAGTGTCGACAAGAGCAGTCACATGCACACCGTCCACTTGTACATCGATAAGGTTCTGTTTTGTCTGTATGGTCAATAGAGGATTTTCGGTCAGTCCCATTTATGCAGCGCCACCTCCAGGGGCTGCAACATTTAGTTCTCCGTCGAGGAGCGTCGTGGGAAGGCGGGCGAAGGTGGTCGGCGGGGCTGGGGAGAACGAGACTGGCGGCGTTGGGGCGATGAAGAGCGGGAGTAGCGGGGATCACTCACAGGTTCCTGAGGGGCAAAGTGGTCTGGGCTGGTTGCATGACGATAAACGGGACGGCCATTGAAAGAACGCTGGAAAGTTTGTGCAGTAGGACCCCCGCGACTTCTGCAAGGGGAGAAAAGTGCCCAATATGGTGACAAGAGAAGCATATTTTGTAACTCTAGGTTGAAACTTTAAACACATCAGTCACCACAGTAATCAAGGTGAGACTTTGTCGCCTGGTTTTAAATAGAATTTGGACATCAATACTAAAGAATTCTGAACCGTACACCCGGTATACAACTAAAGATGTAATGAAAAAGAATCCACGCATACCCACGAAGTGAATGATGGGACGGCGAAACACTGGGGCTCGTTCGATAACCGTGAATCTCCCGTCACATTGCCCACTCGCACATGTAAATGAGTGAGGACAAGTGTGTGGAGCTATATACAATTTGTTTTATTGGTCGTAAGTGGTATCTCGTGTTCAGTTGTGGATTTCGTTTTGCCTTCATTATTACTGCTTTGTGTTCCGTGAAATGTAGAGGCAATGGTTCTTCGATCGGATCTAGCCTAAAGTTGGCAAAGACAAGGTCGCGCAGCGCCGCGCCCAAGAACGGTCTATTTTAGGCCCATGTTCGTGCTATGCGCCCTCTGTAGACGGTTTTGCGCATGTTGTCACCTGTTAATCGATGAGCTTGTTTTCCAGCAGCTTTCGATCAGCCCGTCGGGACTGATGATTCGAAACCTAATCGAAAAATATTTGGTACTTCTAATATGTAGTATTCGATTCAAGTCCCCAATGTAACAGAATGATATTCGATTGGCTATTCCAGATTTTCGAATATTCACACACCCCTACAATTTAGGTTTGAGCAACGCACATACTTTCGCTTCCAACGTCTTCAGTTCATGTCACATCGGCGTAAATTTGTCTTGAATACTTGCATCAGAGCCCGCATTACCTTGAACGGCCAGATACGTAACGACATGACGTGGTTATCTATAGCGATTACTTATGGTAGTCGTTATACGAAAAATATCGCTGTCGCGTTGCAATCTGTGACTACTCTATATCGCAAACGCATGGTTGAATCTCGCTTTATTCGTTTTCGAGACCCTACAGCCACTTTCTCTGACAAGAGACATCGCTAACACACAACGTACGGGCGACATCTTAAATCACCACGCACAAAAGCAATCACCCATATAAGTTACCAAATCGCGGCACGCGAACAAGACCAAAAAAAAAAATCCGGCAGATCCCACGCACTATGGAAATCAATGTAGTGCGATGCAGCCAGCAAAGAGCTGCATAGATCGTCTTGTTTACCTTCGAGGCAGATAAAGTCCTTCATGACATGACATCTAGTTCACTGTATATCGCATGTTCGTCATGCTTTCATGCGTGTGCAATCTTTAATATAATGACATTAGGAAAAAATTAGCGCAAAATGACGCAAGGACGAGAAGGGAGGACACGTATAGTTTCGTATATGAAATACGTGACCTGTCGTTTATGTTCGCCACGCACTCAAGTCATGCCATGCCAATTTCGGTGCACATCCAGTTAACGAAACGGCTAGAAGCGCACCAAGACAGCGCCATGTAAATGGTGCCGTACATGACATGAAGTTTATGACTTGCGTTTTAGGTCCTGTCATTTATGTTCGTCATACAGTCACGTCACCCAGTACCAGTTTTGGGTGTGTGTCAAGCTGGGGAAACGGCCGCGAGCACACCATGAGCGTGGCAAGTAAATCATGCTGCACATGAAATGCATGTCAGGAATGTCATGTTACCACCTGTCATTTACGCTCGTCATATAGTCACGTCACGCAATACCAGTTTTGGTGTATATCAAGCTAGCGAAACGCCCGCGAGCAACTCACGAGCGTGGCATGTAAGTCATGACCTACACGACATGCATGTCATGATTGTCATGTTACGACCTGTCATCTATGTTCGTCATGCGGTCATGTCATGCAATACGATTTTGGTTTATATCAAACTAGCAAAACCTCCGTGAGCGCACCATCCGCGGGGCATGTAAATCATGATTCATGTGAAATGCATGCCATGATTGTCACGTTACCACCTGTCATTTATGCTCCTCGTACAGTCACGTCATGCAATACAAATTTTGGTGTTTATCAAGCTATATACACTGTAATACATATTACACCCATATGGGTGTTTTTTGATGTCTATAACTCACACCCATACACCCCACGAAAAGGGCGTAACAGTCAGGATTACACCCTTTTCATGGGCATACTTCACAGACTTACACCCTTTATGCATCAATTTTCAAGGGTGTAATATAAAAACTACACCCTTATGACAAAAGTGGAATGGGGTTTAAGCAAACATACACCCTAACACCCTTTCAAAAATGTAAATAAAGCCCCCCCCTTTTCCTCCCTTCCTTCTGAAGCACTATAAAGCAAATCTCATAGATAGTTCTTCCGGGGGAGAACAATAGCTATAATGCACCACCCACTCTGGGAAAATATCTGATGAAACTGTGCTTATTTCGTGCATATGACATGGTATGGTAATGAGTGCTGCAGTGAAAAATTTAGTGTGTATAAGGTATCAAAGTTGGAATGTGTTGAGGTAAGCCCAGCAAGACATTCACACAGTTATCCTTTGGTGCAAAATGAAATCCACTTTTATTGAGCACATCAGGTTTGTGATGCAGGTTCGGCAGCCTTTTAAACAGTACAATTTCAAGGCATAACTGCAGTGAGGTACACACATAAACCTGGGACTAGACTTACTATAGCATAACTGCTACATGTAAGATCCAACATTATTGTGAGACTTATACGTCCAGGCAATCTGATTAGTAATGGTAGCTGCTCTTGGTCTTGTGAAGAAAGTTTTACAGAAGGGTAAAACTAGCAGCACAAAATAATGTCAGAGCAAGGAAAGCAAGCTTTGTAACAGTAACCATTCGCTATTGAGCCGCTGAAACTATGTCTGCAGTTATTGCGATACAAACATACGCGAGTCTTCTTCATCGCACTTGCCTTGAATGATACACATAATGGCAGAAAAGGAGCACATTTGAGGAACACTAGGGCATGTAGAATGCCTTTGTTTCTATATAACTTTTGAGCGCTGCCGCCCCAGTGACATTCCCTGTTCTTTATCGTTTTTGACAATTTGTTCATCAGTTATGAGCACTGTGAAGAACAAACTGCTGTCTCTGTAAAATACCACTTACACTTAGGAGTTAAGAAAGCTACATTAGCAAAGAAAATACTGTCACGAAGTATTGGAGAAAATACAGCAAATGTCACAGTGAAATCACTTTGCAATGTCGCATATGAGTGTAGAAATTGTACATACAGCAATGGCATCAGCGAATTGGCAGCCAAGTTTGTACAACTTTGTAGAGTGAAATGAGGCGAGCACATTTGTCTTCTAACAAGAAAATAATTGAGCAGCAAATATAATAATGCTCATACCACAGAATTCGTGGAGACCTCTCGCACCAACACATGCTAGTCGCCATAGTTATGAAGCACGAAGAGAACTGCAAAATTCAGCAGTGCTCTTACATTAAAGTACTTTTGCAGTCCTACTTAAATGGTTCCAGCTACATGAGTGCACACAATGCAGCTTGCAACAGGCAGAAAAATGGAACGAAGGAAAACCGAAAAAAAATACTCAATGGCAAAATCACAGCACTAAAAAGACACGTAAAAATGTCAAATATAAACAACAAAGTATTTTATAAATTGCACAAACAAGAGATACTGCCTCAATATCTCAGCTAATATTTCCATATCATAAAAAACCATCTCACTAAAAAAATGTACGTTACTGGCTCAGTATGTCAGCTAATTTTCGCACTTAATAAAAAACGTGTCGATAAAGAAAAGGTGCACAAGACTGTATAACTCTGAACAGGGGGGAAAACATTGCACAGAATAAATTAAGATCACCTTATGTAGGTATAGAGCAATGCACTGAAGAATAATTTCATACATTTTACCATTTGTGGGAGATCGAGCAATATTGTTCCCTGGGAAACGCTGGCTGAATCATGCACACGCAGATCGTGCCTTGTTTGATGTGCTAAACACTACACACTTACATGTGGCATGTGACGCACATATGCTTTCAACAGAGTTTGCTCCTTGGTTGTAGCACAGCCATAAATGCTATATTTACAATTTTCTGTGTACAAAAATCAGACCTTGTGCTGTTTTCGGAGTGCCCGATTTTTCGGACGACTTCGCGGTCCCTAGAAAGTCAGAAAAATCTGACCTCGACTGTATCCCAGAAGTTCAAATAGTTCGAATAGTAAAATTCCTGTGCGAATCGAATCGAATGGCAAACACTTTTCGAAATATATTCGAAAGTTCGAATATTTGCACACCTCTACTATTCACACTAAGCATGATTCAGCCAGTATTCACCAGCAGGTACTAACTTCATTTCATAGCCATCCACTGGGTCTCGTGTCAAACAGATAGAAAAGGGCGCTGAAAACCCTGTTCTGGAAACATGCAACAGCCAGGCCCGTAGCCAGGGAGGGGGGGGGGGGGGCTAGGGGCCCGGGAAACCCCCCCCCCCCGAAATTTTGGCGAATTACGTGTTTCTACCAAAAATAAATAATGAAAATATGTGTTTTTCTCAAATAATCGAGGTTTTCAGCAAGTCAGCCCCCCTCGAAAAAAATTTCTGGCTACGGGCCTGGCAACAGCAGTTTTCAGATGTAATTATGACACGCAGTAACACAGAGCTGGTGAAAACAACAGATCAGACAAGAAGTACACGTAACACAAGGCGCACTAACAACTGAAAATTTGTTCAGAATCTGCACAGAATAAATACTACAGGCAGAAAAAGAGTGTTCCACACTCGCCACCACGACTGCAATCAGCGCCGACTAACACTCCTAGGTTTAAATGCATATATATACCCCAGAAAGTGGATGGGAGGATGACCGCCGCCGTAGCTCAGTGGTAGAGCATCGGATGCGTTATTCGAAGGTTCGGTCCCTGCCGGAGGGAAGTTATGTTTTCGTCCTCTTTACTTTCATCACACTTGTATCCTAATTACTACAAATAATATCCCCTATACTTTCCTTGGCGTTATTGTCTGTTGGTTCTCAATAATATTGTGTCTAACAAAGAAAAATGAGCCCTTAAATGTCATCTTCCTTCCTTCTGAAGAAAGAAGGTTAGAAGAGAGATGACAGTGCATCATGTGGTCACTCCTACTGCGCGTGCAGAACGGTTCCTGCAAGTAATCTGACATCCTTCTCCGAAAGCAAAACAGAAGGCATTCTGATACAAGATTCCCTGAGCTTTTTATCTCTTGGGCTTAAACAACCTCCCTTGTTAACCCGTGAGCTCATTTGTACATGACGCCAGTGCTTTCAAAACGAGGTGCGCAACCGCAGTCTCTGCAATGGATACCTAGATGCCCCGATACCACTTTCATTGTGTTGTACTTGTGCTCTTACGTACATTGCGTTTCGCACAACTCGAAGAAAGTGGCGGAAAGGGCGGGAATAAAGGTGGTGTTTACCGCACCAGACAAGCTGGCAAAAATGTGTCGAGCGCTTAACGAAGAAAGTAAGACACCTGTGTGCACTAAGAAGCATCGCGACAGGTTTGTACAGTGCACCGATAATGTGGTTTACGCAATCACTTTGTCTTGCGGTACGTCGTACATAGGCCAAATAGGAACATGCCTAAATGATAGAATAAAAGAGCACAAGTACCACCTTTACTCCCGCCCGTTCCGCCACTTTGTTCGAGTTGTGCGAAACGGAATGTACGTAAGAACACAAGTACAACACAACGAAAGTGGTATCGGGGTATCTAGGTATCCATTGCAGAGAGTGCGGTTGCGCACCTCGTTTTGAAAGCACTGGAGTCATGTAAAAATCAAACGACACATAAACAAGGGAGGTTGTTGAAGCCCTAGAGATAAAAAACCTCGGGGAATCTTGTCAGCATGCCTTCTGTTTTGCTTTCGGAGAAGGATGTCAGATTTCTTGCACGAACCGTTCTGCACGAACCACATGATGCACTGTCACAGCTCTTGTAAACTTCTTTGTTCTGTTTATTCATGTGAAGCCAGTATTTATTCTGTGCAGATACTGAATAAACTTTCAGTTGTTCGTGCGCCATGCGTTGTGTGTCCTCCTCCTCGTCTCGTCTATTTTTCTCACCTGCGCTGTTTTACTGCGAATATGAACTAACTACCAAAAGTACCTCTTGACAATTATGATAGGCACACATCACCTTGGATGTCACCATACACAACGGCAATGAGAAGAGAGTGTGTGCACTCAAGGATTGTAGGCATAATGAAAGAGATTTCATAGGTTCTGATTGCAAACTGCTGCCCTGTGTTTCGCAATGAAACGGCGAGTCACACAACCAGGCTTGGAAACATTTAAAAAGAGGTGCTCAAAAACACAAAGAACATTCGTTGCACCTTTTGGGTAGGTGACGTCAAATAGCCAGAATGCAGCCATGACCGCTGCGACTCCCTGGATGAAATCCCTGACACGAAAAAACTCTGTTCCATCGACATGCAGAAAGAAATGGTTGGCCTCCTCAGCATTAACACCATCAAAGACAGTACATGATGTCAATGGCCTTTCAGCGTCCTGTATAATAGATGCATGTGGTGAATGTAAATTACTGAGAAAATATGGAGCTTGGTGAACCAAAAACACTATCAGATTATTAAGCAAATTATAGTAAAAAGTTGATTATTTTAACCACCTGGACTTCATTTTTGCCTTCACTCGAATGTCAAACCGTGAGTGACAATCTGATATGCAATTCTGTGCTTAACATTAAAAACCATGGCCTCTAAGTCCGTTTTGAGAGAAAAATACGAAACACTGTTAGGCATTACGACCAAACAGCAACACAATCTGATCCAGGTGATACTTCTTATAATTTTGCTTGAGATTACATTTTGTGCAGACTCTTATTATACAGATGCCACCAGAGTGAACAAACATTATTTTTAAACTACATTTACCCCTTTGTCATGCGTACATATAAAATAAAAGAGTATATCACTGCATCAGTCCAACGAAGAGTCGCAATATGTTCTGTCATTCTACTTTGAAACAGAACTCTTACTTGACGCAAAAAACGAGACACCAACCAAAGTAAAAAATTTAAAATAAATAAAGGCGTTTCGGCTTCGCTACCGAAGCCTTGCTCACTTTAATGGGCGGACGGGAGTTAGAATACTTTTGTACTCTCCAGAACATGACGTAAGCAACACCTGTACGATGGGGCCAGGGTTCCTTCCCTTCGATTAAGCGTGTGACATGCTTTTTTTTGTATTTCCAGTGATTCCAGATAAAGCCGTGGATTCAAGTTCCTTTCTTGGCCGATGATTTTTGAGTTTTTCGAGTCAATCTTGTGGCCGGTTGCATCCGAGTACTCGGCGAGGGCATTCGAAATTGTTCGCTTCTTTTCAACATCGTTTTGATGCTGCCTCAGACTGTTTAAGGCTGCCTGCATCACCGGTGCATGTGTAGTTGCAACTGCCACAGGGCATGTTGTAGAATACCCTAGGAAACAACTCTTTCGGAAGACTGCCCTTACCACTCATTAGTGCGTGCTTCAGCTTACACACAGGAACATGTGCCATCTCAACGTCATAACTGCGTAGAATGCGAGACAAGGTTTCCCTTATCCGGGGAACGTAGGGTATGGCAGCACATTTTCTTGGGTGGGGATGAGCCCGTTGGACGGTGTTGGACAGCGGCGCTCCGCTGCGTTAAAAGACGTGGGATAGCCGCTTGCCGAGAGGTCGTTTCGCACGTTGTCCAAGTCGGTGAAATGGTCTTCTGGTTTTTTGCAAATGCGATTCGCACGGTTCCATAGGAAAGCGGCAACTGACATTTTGTGAACATCAGGATGAGCAGACTAACAGTTTAGGTAGCGGACAGTGTGAGCGTCCTTGTGGTACAAATTAAACAAAAGCGACTCACCGCATCTGTTGACAAGCACATCCGAAAATGGGAGTCTATAGTCGACCTTCGTTTGCAGTGTGAATTAGACGACCTTTTCCCGATAGTTCAAGTGCACAGTGAACGAAGCCAAAGTGCTGCGCTGAATCACACACAAAAAAAGTATTTGCACAAAACCAGAAGACTGTTTCACTAACTTGGACCACATGCAAAACGACCCCTCGGCAAGCGGCTACCCCACGTCATTTTTTAACACTGTGGAACGCCGCGTGTTCAATTCCGTCCAACCGGCTCATCACCACCCAAGAAAGCATGCTGCTATGCCCTATGTTCCCGGGATAAGTGAAACCTTATCTAGCGTTCTACACAGTTATGATGTTGAGGTGGCACACCTCTCTGTGTGTAAGCTGAAGCATATGCTCGTGGGCGGTAAGGACAATATATCGAGAGTAATTTACTGGGGTACTCTACAAGATACCCCACGCCAGTTGCATACATCGGTGAATCAGGCAACTTTCAACGGAGACTGAGGCAGCATGAGAACGATGTCAAATTGAGTGAGTGACAACTTTATTAGAACGATGTCAAAAAGAAATGGACAGTTTCGAATGCCCTCGTAGCACCAGATGCAATGGGCCGCAAGATTAACTGGAAAAACTAAAACATTATCGGTCAAGAAAGAAACTTAAAATTGCGGCTTTATCTGGAGTCATTGGAAATACAAGAAACAGGTCACACGCTTAATCGAAGTGAAGGAACCCTCCCCTTGTCATACACGCGCCATGTTCTGAAGAGTATAAGCATTGTAACTCGTGTCCGTGCACCTAATAAAGTGAACAAGCCTTCCGTAGCGAAGCAGAAACGCCATTTATTCATTTTAGATTTTTTATTTTAGTCAGTGTCTCGTTTTCCGCCTCATGTTTTATCCTGACTAGACAGGCTTCCATCGAACTCTCAACTTCAGAATTTCAACTGTCTTGCCAACTTTGTTGTCACACTTTTCACGCAGTAGTCATGACTGCGGGTAAATATAACCCTGTGTATTCGTTTGAGTTGGCCCCTGTATGTTTGTTCACATGTTCAATACCGGCTGATTGACCGCATCGTATATACAAGTTTAGGGGCTTTTCTTTTCAATGGAGGAAAATAACTATACAAGAGATAGTAACGCAAAGGACCTAAAATGTTTTAAACATGCTTTAAATAGCTGCCACTAGCGCTAGTACTAAAGTAAGTACGTATTAAACATGGCTGTTAAAGACATACAGGAGGCGTCTGGAGATTGCTGACATGAAATGCTTACATTTTAATGTATATTTCAACTGTACATTTGTTACTTGATACATGTTGTATGCTACTAGTAATAACACTTTATTGAAAATGTTTCAAAACATGCAGCTTATCCGTAGTATACTATTTTGTACCCAGAAAAAAATCTAAGCGTGCTAACAATTACCCGGGGCACAAGGAGGTGAGTCACAGCGTCTGGCTGGTTGAGGAGTTTCCCCAGGAGCATGCCTATCCTTAAGGCCTGGATATCTGTAGCATAAATAGATGCAAAACACATTCTTTTGTAAGCACCTGAAAGATACCTGGTGCATAATAGGCCATGATGAATAAGCCATAGTGCATGATGCTAGAGACACAAGCTATTAGGAGGAGAAATGTAGAACAAGTGCCAAGTTTTAGTCCTGGTTGGGTCTCATAGGAAGTATTACTGTTATTTGATTTTAAAACGTACCGGTGCTGCTATTGTGGCTGAAAATACTGATAAACGCTGCTAGTGAATCAGGAAATGAGCCTAGTTGTGACACACGAATAAATAAATACCAGAAAAGAGTTATACAAATAAGCCAATAAAAAACAGCACCTCCAACAATTCTATAGCCAGAGAATGCTACCAAATATACGTGACTGTGCCATCAAGACACTACAAAGTACGGGAGTTAAAAAGGGCAAGCTACTCTACAAGGCTGTCACAAGAAGGCAGCTCACTGCACAGATGCGAGTCTTTGCTCATTCCTTCCCCTCCACTCTTTTTTTTCTTTCTCGTCTTGCATACCGTCCGGCAATTTGTCTATTTACCCCTGCACGCCAGCTTGGCGCCACTCATTGTCGTCTCCGATCGACTTCACTCATTCAGTACGTGACGGGTCCCGTCTCCGCGGCCCCTTTTTTTACCCTTCCATTCTACCCCACTCCAATACTTCTAATACCTTACACCTGAATCTATCCACTCAGACGGCTTTCTTCACAACAGAATGCACTGCCTTTCTTTTCCTTACCGGAGCTTTTTGCACCCTTCCCTTTCTCGCTTCGCTGTACCATGTGGTCTTGCAATGTTGTTCTTCATTTTTAAAGTTTTTATCTTTTCTTTTTTTTCTTTTCCTCCCGCTTCTCTATTTCGAACATTTCTGACCCCTCGCAACGCATCTTCATCGCGAAAGAAAAGGAAAGAAAAAAAAGAATGCAAATGAGTCGCGTCGACCGCCTTTCCAGCTTTTCATTTCCAGATGGCCACGCATTACAAACAGCCACACCAGAGGGTCATGACGTAAAGAACTACCCCGGATAAAACTAAGACGCCAAGGCTGACAAGGCACCTTTGACAAAAATGGTTCTACCTATCGAAACGTCGGCCAGCCTTTGTGAAGCACTTTTCTACTGTCTTTAAACAACCTAAGCCACCACAGCTGGGATTTGATCCCGTGACCTTCGGATCAGCAGCCGGCTACCATAGCCACCGGACCACTGTTGCAGGGCAGGCAATGTTATGTTCTCAGGTCTGCTGACGAAACTAACCAAACTTTTTTAAAATGTAGAACACTTACGCATTCGACGCCTTGCACTCATGTTGTAAGGCTGGCTCTGGAGAACGTGCTTCAGATCCTTCTTTTTGGCCACCAGTGTCCCCTCAGCAATAAGGCACAGCATTTTTCCAAAGGCTTCCTCAATTGCCCTCACACCATCTTTCCTTATGAGGAGGTTGAAGCCGTGAAAAAACTAAAAGATGATAAAACATGTGCTCATAAACAAGAGAAAAGAGAATTGGGTGACAGTTTTTTCTCACAACTATTAAAGACAAAAGAAATTCAATCAAGGTAGAAAACAGGGGATGGTAACTCTCAGTCCAACTGAAATGTAGCCATTTTAAGAAAAGCAAATACTCTACAGTTAACTTGATACCAGTGGAGCCAGCTCCCATTGGCAGTAGTTATATTGCTACACTTTTATTTCTTGTTTTTTATTGCGCCATTACAACTAAAACAAGAGTTTGTTTCCTCTTTGTTCAAAATATTAAAAAAAACACAGCTATGACATTTAAAATCTTGCAGCCCATACTGAATGCAGAAAATTAGTTGGCTGCTTTGGAGTTACTCTTTAAAAGGACATCCTGAGATTACGTGGTTGCCATGGTGATGCAATATACGAGACTAATCTATGCCCTAACTTCTAGCATTACTGGCCACAGATTTATATGCCGAGCCCTTTCACAAACCCTCTCATGGAACCAATCCACATGACAATTTAATCGCAGTCCTACATGGGCATACCAGTTTGATCATTTGAATTCTGCTTTGCCAGCAGTCACTTTAGCTTGAGTTCGCAAAATATATTACATTGCTTGACAGCTCCATAAACATGTTTCCACGACTCGACAAAGCCACAAATCAGCCAAGTGTCTGCTCCCTCTTCACCGTTTTTTCCTGCACTGGCTGGAATCTTACAGTTCGCGCAGTTGCCCATATTGCACATACAAATGCATCACACACAAAGAGGCGTTCTCAGTCAGGTTACCAGTTTCCGCGCATTTTTGCTAATCAGAAATTATTCTCAAACATGCAGAGCGATTCCACATTTCAACACTTCACAAGACCGCTCCAGGGTCATGGCATTTCCAGTATCTTGATGTAATCGAAAGATTACCCGAAACTGCGCCTTAAAAGTTAAACTTTTCAGAAAATCAGTCGGGCGTGCTGCGACAAGCAACAACAAGTGACTCACCCATTGAATGTCGTGCAAGTATGGATAGATTTGCAAAGCATCACCAGCTTTAATTTGGCAAATATCCTTCACTCTTTTGCAGTGGGTGAGTCCCAGCCTACAACGCATCTGCTCCTCATCCTTTTCAGGCTTTGTCCATTCAACCACCAGTCAATCTTCGTGCTGCTTTAGGCTCGTCTCGTCCTCCCCCGTTGTGTTCAAGCTTTCCATCTGCATTTTAAACAAAAGTTATTATTAAGCCAAACAGACAAACTGGAAATTTAAATCGTCCACTTTAATTGGGAACTTTAAAGGTATGGAGCACTCACCAATTTACCAACTCTGGCTGCTCGCTGTGCTCATGTGTTCTTCGTCCTTTGCACCCATCTCCGTACTTTTTCCTCGCCAGGATGACGCGGTCGTTATCCAATTTGCGGCGTTCATTTTCATATTTATTTTTCAGCATGTGCACCCAGAAATTCTGTGTATAAAAATTTGTGAAAAAAAAGAAAACTTAATCCACTTCTCAGTTTTAAATTGTGACCACTAAACGGAATTGTGAACACTGAGTGTTTAATGATTCTTGACAATCCTTGAAGCCTACTGGACTTGGGACACTTGCAGCATCTGCCTACTTCACTCATTATGGTCCTTCGAAATCTCTTTATTAACAAAGGCGCAGCAACAAGGAAGTGGTCTAATATTGGCACACTGTAATCTATGTAAACATAAATCCCGGCCGCGGCGGCTGCATTTTCGATGGAGGCGAAAATGTCTGAGGCCCGTGTACTTCCGAAGCCCTCCACTACCGCGTCTCTCATAATCATATCGTGGTTTTGGGACGCTAAACCCCAGATATTATTATTATTATTATTATTATTATTATTATTATTATTATTATTATTATTCGCCTCCCAAACTAGCAGTGTTTGCAAATTCTTGCGCGAGCGCCGGAGTCCTCCCCTGTCGTCTTTTTTCCTATAACCTCACACAGGAGCACTGCGGATATTCTGCACGCACATCACACACATACACACTTGTTTTGGTTCTTCACGGGAGTCGCTTTTATCTCTTTCTGCACACAGTACAGGCCGCCCTAACCTTGCATGCTACTTCGTGGATGATGTGGACTAATCTACTAACTTGGCATGCCCGACGTGCGTAGTTGAGCGCCTTCCAGAACACCAGTGATAATTTAAGAACGCAGAGTGGCAGAAGTATAAAGGCCGACCCATTTAACCGCTGGCCAATTTTCATCGTCGACCGATGAGTGTTCATGCCGATAACAATTTGCTGTGTGATTCGCTTTTCTTTGCTGGGCATAGCTTCGACTAATAAACAGTTCGACTGTCAACACCTCGCAGTCCACTGCGTCCATCATGCGACACTATTTACACCATCTAAGTTGTCTACGCTGAGTGTGGTGTTAAAGGCTTCGTAAAGTGGCCATAGATCGGTCTGGAGTATGCAAAATATTTTCTTTAGGAATAAAAGCCTTGCTCAAATAGATGTGTAATGATAGCCCAAAAGACTGGTGTCAATGGTTGTTAAGGAACACAACCTCAGAAGCCGTCAGAATCGCAAATCTTATAAATCCCTTATGTTAGTATGAAATTGTACGCATTGCAGGTAGAGGTGCCTGCTGTGGTACATAAAACAGAATAATGAAAACAAAGTGTTGTAATCAACTTTAATGCGTTTGCAGCGCTTGAGAAAAATTGAAGAGACATAAAGAAAGGCACGCGATGAGTAGGCATCTTTTTCTCTCTTTTTAAAATTTTTCTTAAGCGCTGGAACTGCATGAAAGGTCAAAGATCTAACTAGCACAGCTTTTCGCTTTGATTGCTCTAACTACTTACATGGCCACTGCCGCATGCGTCCGCAAGTTGTGGGTACATTTCAATCAATGTGAGGCCGACTTTCTGGTAAAATCTCCGTGATGGGTATCTATAAAATATTTTTTAGGAGTTTGAGGGCAATGTACAAAAACACAGACTACAAGGTCATACTCAAAAGCGCTAAAAATGCTGGCTTACATCGTGTGCTTCATCATTTCCTGAAAGAGTGCATCAACGATCCTTGTAGTTGTGAAAGAGCTTAAGGCACTGCCAGTTGGCATCACTGAATTTAGGAATCCTAGGTCAGGCAGCACGAAGCCATGGCCATCGTCTTCACCAGAGCTGAAATGACCACGATATAGTGTTTTATGAAACAATACAAATTACACAGTGCTGACAGCAATGTTGGTCATCGAGCCACACTTTACTGGCTATACAATGATCAGCAATGTTGGTCATCGAGCCACACTTTACTGGCTATACAATAAACCAGCACACGCAGAAAGGTTGCGTATGTTCGAAGGTTCTACTTAATTATTTGCGTTGCTTCATCGTGCTTTTCATGTTAGGATTTTGTATACTAAGAATGAGTATTTTAAACCGCGATACTGTTGCAGCTTTTATTTCTGGCATCCAATGTTAGCAGAAAACTATCATCATTGTGAAATAAGCGCGGGTGCGCTTCTACGCAATGCCTAATGTGCAGCATTTGCATAGCGATGCACAGCTCTGCAGCGAGGGGTTGCAAAGGAAAGTGACGGTGAGGAGTGACGTGAGGGTGAGGAGGATGGAAAGCACGAGGGGAGACAGTAAAGCATGGCATAGCCTTGTATAGTAGAGTTTAAGAGCATGGAAAAGGGAAGCGTGAGGAGGACTGATGCTAGGGTGAGGAGGAGGGAAAGGAGGATGAAAACTAGAGAGACAACGAGATAGAAAGAGAGCACAGCCTTGTATAGTGAAGTATAGCAAGGGGCAAGAGAGGTGAGAGAGAGGAACAAAAGAGAACGTCACCAGCACCTCTGTTTGCTCAGTCTTCGCAGAACTAGCGCGTAGGTGCCCCAATTTTGCTTACATGAAATATCGAATTATAGGTTTCATTATAATCACAGGCATAGGTCAGCAAAAAGTTGGAGCTCACTCAGACTCACTCAACAAATATATTCTGCTCCAAGGGTTCACTCGGACTCAGACTAACTAAACTTTTTCTCAACTGGACTCACTCGGACTCAGACTCACTAAATATTTCCTCAACCGGATGCACTCCGACTCAATCTCACCAAAATATTGCTCACCCGGACTCAGACTCACAGGCCGATTTCACTCTGAGTGAGTTGACTTGCCAACGTATGGATACCCATCGCCTCTTTGTTTCACATGCTATGAAGATAAAAAATTCAGCAGGTCCCACGCCTTGTGGGATTGAAACTAAATGCACTTTAGGGTGCGATGATGTGAATATCATACGTAACTTTGTTAGCGTATTCATCCGGAGTTGAGCAACGCTTGAATATCGCTTACTGAATCATAGGAATACAAATGTAATGTTTATTCGACTGCTATAAAAGCGGACCCAACACTAGAACCACAGACGTTAACCTAAAATGACGCCTGTGTCGTAGGAGTAGATGTGTAATGTTTACTGGTTTGTTATAAAATTAGATAGCCAGCACCACAACCAAAATCGACGTTGCACCGGCATTACGCCTGCATAGGGTGTTCTTCCAAAGCAGTTTCTAAACCTGACGTGGCTCTGTGATAGAATACCTGACTGCCGCGCAGAATGCTTGGGTTCGATTCCTGCAGGGATGCTAATTTTTATTCTTTGCCTTCGTCGGGTCAATGCTGTAGGTTTTCTTCATGCTCTCGCATTTAAATTAACAAAACGTCTGCCACAATGGTGCAGCGGTTACGGTACTCGGCTGCCGACCCAAAGATCTCGGGTTCGATAGCGGCCGCGGCGGTCGCGGAATGCTAGAGGCCTGTGTGCTATGTGATGTCAGTGTGCGTGAAAGGACACCAGATGGTCGAAATTCCCGGAGCCCTCAAATACGTCGTCCCTAATAATCATATCGTGGTTTTGGGACGTAAAACCCCAACAATTATATTATTTAAATTAAAAATATCTGTTCTCGCCGTTCCTGGGTAGATATAAACTGTCGATCACCTGCGGCGGATCCCTGTACACCGCTGCCCATGGTAAACAGGTATGTGCCACACGTGTCTGGAGGAAAGGGTTTGACGACGTACGCGACAGGTTTTTCACGGTATTCATGTCACGACCAGACAGTCGTATTAGTGAACTCCTCTTACCCTGCAATTCCAATTTTGGGCTACACCAACTTAAGGAGGTGATCACGAGAGCACCCAGACGTAAGCGGATGGACAGACAGACAGACAGATAGAAACTCTCAAAGTGCCAAGGGTTTGCCAGGAAGTGCTTCGCATTTAACATGCAATGCGGTTAGAACTCACAACCCATACAATTGGATTGTTCAATGTGCACTGCTTTTCCTTTGCTTAATTTGGCCAAGTTCCTGTGGAAGAGAATGGGTTGAGAAAGCTAAGCTTCTGCTCATAAGCACTCCAATAGTAAAATTTAAGCTACATCAGAGCACTACACTTTCACAGGATGCCTACGTCACAGGCCAGTATCTTGCAGCGATGCTATTTCGTCAGTAATGCCTTTTTGGTGCTTCGTCAGTGTGACTGTTAACTCATGTTATTATGAGACCAGCCTGACAGTTGACGATAAGGCTAGCACAGAATTGAGCATAACGCAACTAAAAAACACGGGCCCTCCTCACTTGACTCCACAACACATCTCTTGCAAAATAGATTCAATGTTTTTATTAGCATATCTGTGGCACGTTTCTGGTGGTGCGACTAGGTTGAAAGATGAGAAGTACTCGTCGGTTACAGGACATGCCCTTTTGTGACACAAGAGTACAGTACCCAGACACAAATACCAGTAATTAATAGGAAGGCATTAAGAAATGATGCGTAATCCCTAGAAATTTCAAGCATGTGCAGCATCCTTTGGAACAGTAATGCTATCCCTTACATATTGCTTTTAGCACAGCAGCCCTACCGAGCTACAAAAATGAAAAAAATCTATCGTTTCCATTGAACACACGTGTGAAACAAGCCAATCTTGACGTAACCAAGACACTGATGTGCATCTACAACAACTGAAAAATTTCTTTATCTGTGTGGAAAGTCTTTTTATAAAATGTCATGCTGTTTGCTCCCCACTGCTGTCCAAATTTGGCGCATCTCTAAATTAGGCTACATGCTTTTATGTAATGGTTCATCTAGTAGTTCACTAATGAGAGATCAAAGCTATGGTTCTATAGTTTAGTATACCTCTGTGAAAAACTCTTGCAATCCAGCTTATGTTGTATGCATACTAACAAAGCCGTATGCTGTGAAGTATAGCAAAATTCATTATGCAATACTTAATACTGCAGCACCATGAAAATTCTTTTTTTTAAATGTTAATTTTACCTAGCTGCGATGTTGAAAGTTTCCTCAATGGCTGCTTCAGGAGCATTCTGCCCTCTGCCTTGAATGACACGCTGCAAGAAAAGAAAATTTGCAAAGTACTGTCGACCGCAAAAAAGCTTAGCCAATGGTCGTAGCGGTTCATAGATATCATTGCTGCTCATGAGGCACGCAGCTAACTCTTGCTTTTTTTACAATTGGTATACTCACTTCTGTTTCCACTGCAAAGCCAACAGAAGCTATATCTTAGCAATAGCATTAAAAAGAAAGGGGGCAGGAGGTGTCTGGGCTGTAACTTCTCTATACCGTGGCGTGACTTACAACAGTGCGCCCAACTCCTTGGTATAAAATAAATCATCACCGAATGCGAAATGCTGCGAGATGTGACTTACTGATTGCATTGTGAATGGCTTTCTTAAGGCTGGGCGAGAAAAGAGGGGGAGGTTGGCACAAAGGCCAAAGAGCGCTATGATTGGCCCTTGTGCGTGGTATATAACTGGACCACAGTGTATCACATGTCGATGTTGTGCAGCTGTAAAAAGGCCTAAGTCTGCTGTGAACAAATGCGCTACATATATGAGGTAAACGTATAGATGGCTTGCACTGACGTCACTGAAAGCGCCGTGTTGGAGCACCAGCATGTGGAGACGCCATTTCCGATGTCACATTAATGTTATCAAAACATCACATACAGGTTTTTTTTCATTATTTACGCGTAGAGACGTTCCTGCCGCATCGTTTTCACATACACGCAACTTGTTTGTCATGAAAGCCGCCATCGTGGACCCCAGTTCATTTCAGGAGCTGCGTCCATGACGTCACATGGAAGCCATCCATAGCAATTACATGTAAAATGCCCATTAAAATAATGGCTCAATTTCAGAGTAATCACAAAGACAGAGACAATTCTTAGTTATAGTTTGCCAGTTGCAAGAATGCCTCACTCAGATATTTGAAAGCAAGGATAAAAACGCATGTGCATTGACAGAAAAATCTGCATAGTTCCACATCAGTAAATATTGGTCAGCAGTAACTTCTTTAAGTGTTGCAGTTCTGGGATTGGTGTTTTACTTTTACATAACCAGGCTCAAATCACCATTTATTAGCCATGCTGTGAGTATATATATATATATATATATATATATATATATATATATATATATATATATATATATATATATATATATATATATATATATATTGTACCGGAGCATATCGGTGTCAGCTCTGTGCCAGCGTGAAAGAAGACGTTGACGTTCGTGTGGTTCGTGCTCGCCGGGTTTCTGCCTGAACCAGCTTGGTTGACTCACGCCTTCTACATAATAATAACAAGTGTTCGTGGGAGAACACGCTTGTTGCATTTGGTGGAGGTGCGGGGTAGTCCCCTACCACGCCCTGGAGCTCCGCAGCCGTACGCTACCGTCCGATTCCAGAATGACCGAGCGCGTCGATCCCTCACAAGCCTCTTCCACCCCCCCGTCTGTCATGTGCTCTGGTGTATTTCGTCTGCGCGACCCTCCAGTCTACAGCGGCACTGAAGATCGTGATGTCGAGGACTGGCTGGCAGACTACGAACGTGCCAGCGCGATTAACAAGTGGGATGACCCTGCGAAGCTGACTCACGTCATCTTCTACTTGAATGATTTGGCCAACCTATGGTTCATCAACCACCAAGCCGATATCCCCACTTGGTCGGCTTTTAAAGAGACCGTGACGTCGTTTTTCGGTCGTCCAGCTATGCGGAAACTTCGCGCTGAACACGGCCTGCGGGGACGATCTCAACAAATTGGTGAGAGCTTTACGAGCTACATTGAGGATGTCATCGGCCTCTGCAGGCGTGTGGATGCGAGTATGTCGGAGCCTGACAGAATCCGACATATAATGAAAGGCATTGACGATGACGCCTTTCATATGCTTGTGGCCAAAAACCCACAGACCGTGACCGATGTAATTCAGCTCTGCCAAAGTTTTGATGAGCTGCGCAAGCAGCGAATTTCTACACGTCGCGCTAACACACAAACAGCGGACCTTTCAGCTCTGGGGTCCAGGAGTATTGGTGCTGACTACACCGCATTGCTGCCACAAATTCAGCAATACATCCGTGAGGAAGTTGCTCGTCAGCTCTCCCTTGTGGCCACCATCAACGAGCCCCCCACTGCACTGGACCACTCACTTCGTCGTGCTATCCAGACACAAGTTGCCGAGGCTCTCCCTTCGCCGGTGCCGCCAGCACAAGTTGCTGCGCCGCTTACTTATGCCGAAGCCGTCACCCGAGCTCGTGCCCAACCGACGCCCTCTTCATTCGGCCCAACCACCAACTACTACAGGTCGCCACTTCCGGTACACCCGCTAAATGTACCCTTCTCGCCTCCCCGAGCACCTGTGAATCCTTGGCGTACTCCGGATAACCGGCCCGTCTGCTTCGCCTGCGGTATTCCGGGGCACGTTGCTCGCTATTGTCGCCGCCGTGGACTCTATTTTCGTGATGCTCAGCCCT
Source organism: Rhipicephalus sanguineus (assembly GCF_013339695.2). NCBI lineage: Eukaryota > Metazoa > Arthropoda > Arachnida > Ixodida > Ixodidae > Rhipicephalus > Rhipicephalus sanguineus. Next base: position 6,012,519 of record NC_051178.1, on the reverse strand, counting down.
CCGGCTACATCCCTCAGCAACCAGAACCCCATGCTACACCTGATGCGCCTGACTCCCGCTCACGTCGACCCGACTTCGCCTCACGTCGAACCGACTTCACCTCACGTCGATCTCCTTCGCCCCGCCGCCGGTCTATTTCCCCCATGCTTCGCCGTTCCAACCACGCCCAGGAGGAAAACTAACAGTCGCAGTTCCTGAGGCAAGAACTGCGCCACCGACGAAATTTTCAAGGCCTCATCTTTCGCCCCCTAACGAGATTGCGGTGTTTGTCGACGGTTTCGCCACAAACGCTCTTGTCGACACAGGCGCCGCTGTTTGTGTAATCAGTGAAGTGCTGTGTCGCAAACTGAAAAAAGTGACGACTCCGCTGTTTGACATTTCCCTACGCACAGCGAGTTCGCAGCACGTCAAACCTTCGGCCACATGCACTGCTCGTGTTGTGATTCAAGGCGTATTTTACATAGTCGACTTTGTCGTCCTTTCACATGCGTCTCATGAAGTTATCCTCGGATGGGACTTCCTTTCTGCTAATGATGCGGTTGTCGACTGCGCTCGTGCACAACTCGCCTTGTCGCCGTTCAGTACCACAACTGTAGATCTCGCTTGCTCGCCCGAAAAGGTGGTTGTCGCTGCTGACGTCGCCATCTCTGCTTTCTCTGTCGCCATGGTGTCCATTTCTTGTACCTCTGTTTCTGATTCGACCGCCCTCTTTATGCCGTCTAAGGAATGCACTCGTCGCCGGAACCTTGTCGTCCCGTTTGCCGTCCTCACGTTTGCCGGTGGTTCCAGTGCCGTTTACGTGTGCAATCCGTTCCCTTGCCCTTCTACTTTATTGCAAGGCGAATGTATCGGGCGTCTTGACGCTTATGATGCCATCTTCCCTTTCGATGCCCCTTCCGACACGACGCTAATGCCCGTGAATGCCGTCACGTCTACTGCTGCACCCTCACTACCTGACGAAGACGTACTGTTGCGCAGCGTGGACACCGCGCTTACGCAAGATCAGCGCAATCAGGTCGCTCAACTCCTTGACCGTTTCCGCGCCTCCTTCGACCACGGCCAACCTTCCTTGGGACGCACGTCAGTTGTTGCTCACCATATTGACACTGGTCATCATGCTCCGCTGCGCCAGCGTCCGTACCGAGTCTCCCAGGCTGAGCGCGACATCATCACTCAACACGTCGATGACATGCTGCAACGTGGCGTCATTCAGCAATCGCACAGTCCTTGGGCTTCTCCAGTCGTCTTGGTGAGGAAAAAGGACGGCTCAATCAGATTTTGCGTAGATTATCGGCGACTAAACAAGATCACACGCAAGGATGTCTATCCCCTGCCACGCATTGATGACGCCCTGGATTGCCTTCAAGGCGCAGAATTTTTCTCTTCCCTAGATTTGCGCTCTGGATATTGGCAAGTGCCGATGGCTGAACCAGATCGTCCAAAAACGGCGTTTGTTACCCCTGACGGCTTATATGAATTTAATGTAATGCCCTTCGGCCTTTGCAATGCGCCTGCGACTTTTGAAAGAATGATGGACAGTATTCTCCGTGGACTTAAGTGGCGCATCTGCCTTTGCTATTTGGACGACATAGTTGTCTTTTCTCCTAATTTCGAGACTCATCTCACCCGCCTTGAGCAAGTTCTTCAGTGCCTTACAGCAGCCGGGTTGCAATTAAACTTGAAGAAATGCCATTTTGGCGCTCGCCAGCTTACGATTTTAGGCCATGTCGTCTCAAAAGAAGGAATTCTACCACACCCTGCCAAACTTCGTGCCGTTGCCGAGTACCCCAAGCCTACTACCCTAAAAGGAGCTTCGCAGCTTCGTCAGCTTGTGTTCCTATTTCCGCCGTTTCATCCGTAATTTCGCCTCTATTATCGCTCCCTTGACGCAGCTTCTTTCCGGCAGCGCTGAGCTCTCGGCCTGGAATTCCCGTTGCGACGACTCATTTACGACTTTGCGCCGGCTCCTCACATCTCCACCAGTACTCCGCCACTTCGATCCCAATGCGCCTACTGAAATCCACACGGATGCTAGCGGTGTCGGTCTCGGTGCCATTCTCGCTCAACGCAAGGATGGCTGCGACGAGTACGTTGTCGCATATGCCAGCCGTACCCTAACGAAGGCAGAGTCAAACTACTCTGTAACCGAAAAGGAATGCTTGGCCATTATTTGGGCTATAGGGAAATTTCGCACTTATCTTTACGGACGCCAGTTTGATATTGTCACCGACCACCATGCCTTATGCTGGCTATCGTCCTTGAAAGACCCTACTGGCCGCCTTGCTCGTTGGGCTTTACGCCTTCAAGAATACGACATACGTGTTGTTTATCGCTCGGGACGCCGACATTCTGACGCCGATGCCCTATCACGTTCTCCGCTCCCTCCTGACCCTGACTGCTTCCCCACTGCCACCTGCTATTCATCATCTTTGAGCGTCACTGACATGCCGGCCGAGCAGCGCAAGGATTCCTGGATCGCCTCCCTGCTCGACGTCCTCTCTCGCCCTTCGCCAGAATCCACCTCACGCTCCCTCCGTCGTCAAGCAAAACACTTTGCTGTGCGTGAAGGATTGCTGTACCGCCGAAATTACCTGACGGATGGCCGTAGGTGGCTGCTTGTCATTCCCCGTCATTTGCGCTCGGACATATGCGCTGCCTTCCATGATGACCCCCAGTGTGGCCACGCTGGAGTATTCAAGACTTACTCCCGCCTTCGTCTAAGGTACTACTGGCGCGGCATGTATCGGCACGTTCGCCAGTATGTTCGGTCATGTGCCGCGTGTCAACGCCGCAAGACGCCTCCTCACAGCACAGCTGGCCCTCTGCAACCCTTACCCTGCCCGGCAAGACCGTTCGACCGCGTCGGAATTGATCTTTATGGTCCTCTTCCAAACACTCCTCAAGGCAACCGGTGGATCATTGTCGCCGTAGATCATCTCACACGCTACGCGGAAACATCTGCGCTGCCAGCTACCACCGCGAAAGACGTTGCCTGCTTTCTTCTTCACCACCTGATTTTGAGACACGGTGCACCTCGTGAATTGCTAAGCGACCGTGGCCGCGTGTTTCTCTCGAACGCCATCGACGCACTGCTAAAGGAATGTCGCATTGTCCATCGCACAACCTCGGCATACCATCCTCAAACAAATGGCATGACGGAACGCTTTAATTGTACCCTTGGAGATATGCTCGCGATGTACGCGTCTGACGATCACACTAATTGGGACCGCGTGCTCCCTTTCGTCACTTACGCCTACAACTCTGCGCCACAAACTACCACCGGCTTCTATCCGTTCTTCCTTCTATACGGACGGGAACCTTCGTGCTCCATGGATACCATTCTCCCCTACCGACCCGATGTTTCCGAAGCCACGCCTGTTTCCGAAGCAGCTGCTTATGCCGAAGAGTGTCGTCAGCTCGCTCGCTCGTTTACCGCGCAAGAACAATGGCGCCAAAAAACCCGTCACGACGCCTCTGCATCCAGTACGCACTATTCGCCGGGAATGCGAGTTTGGCTCTGGGTCCCGTCCACTACTCCCGGACTTTCCACAAAGTTTTCGTCGAAATACCACGGCCCATACCGTGTGGTGCAACAAACATCTCCCGTCAATTATGACATTGAGCCGATCGACCCACCATCTGACCACCGCTGTCGAGGGCGTGAAACAGTTCACGTATCACGGCTAAAGCCGTGCTACGACCCTCCTGTCGTGTCATCTCCTTAGGCCGCCAGGATGGCTCCTTTTTGCGCGGAGAGTAATTGTACCGGAGCATATCGGTGTCAGCTCTGTGCCAGCGTGAAAGAAGACGTTGACGTTCGTGTGGTTCGTGCTCGCCGGGTTTCTGCCTGAACCAGCTTGGTTGACTCACGCCTTCTACATAATAATAACAAGTGTTCGTGGGAGAACACGCTTGTTGCAATATATATATATATATATATATAATTTTGGTCACCGTGTACTTGTGGTTCTTACTGCACCAATTTTCTTTGAAGATGCGGCATTTTTTGGAAGTATGGAGGTATGGAGGTTTGGAAGTATGTAAGGGTACTACAGGTAATTAAATTGTACATTACAGTATTCCATTACAGTATTCCCCTCGGATGTCAGCACTTGAGTTGTCTTTAAAACTCGGATGATGGACAGATCAGGGACACTATCCTCATCAGCTAGGTCAATGTACTCATTGAAATCTTTGTCCAGGACCTGTAAGAAGCAGAGCATATTAAGGGAAATGCCAGTGACAAGGTGTAGCCATCTGGTGCTCACACCTGTCACGTGCCATACTTTAATTTGTGTACAGTAAAATACTTAGCATACTAAACTCAATTGTGTCTGTGTCACAAACACCGTTAAAGGGGAGGTAATCGTCTGGCCGATTCTGAGGGCCAACGTATTAGCACCTGAAAAGCACCTCGAAAGGCGGATAACTAGAGAGTAGGTATGTTTAGTGTGCCAGCGAATGCCGGTTGTGGTCCAAAGACCGAGTCAGAGCGAATACTTGTCATCAAGGCAGTACAACAATCACACATTCATGCACGTTCCACTGGCCAAACCACAATACAATTCAGAAAGGTTAACAATAACGGGAACCAAACGATCTGATCGCGCTGAGCCATCTTCCATGCATGTCGCGTGCGCACATGTTACTTTACGTGGGACGTGTAATAAACAAAGCCACCAGCAGGAAAAACATCAGTATCTTACCTGGAATCTGTCGTTGTCACAGTCTACCTCGACGGACAACAGTCGGCACTTGTTCACGGCGTCTTTTAGGCCTCGCAGATTCGGCTGTTCGAGCATGAGCTTTCTTCGGGTGCCGTTGCTACCCACCGTCAGTAGACATGTCACCGAGGTGACCGCAGGCACGGGGAAGCCATCAACAGCAGGAAACGTGGCCATAGAGCTTCGCTAAGTACGCGCAACGACCGAAGCTGGGCAATTCGTAACACACACCAACCTCTACAGGGCGACCACAGCCATCGTTTTCGTTTAGAACACAGCGGCGCACTTCCCGCCAATTTCTTATGCGCTTTCCGGGTCCGGTTGACGCTACATAGCCTCCGAGATTAAAAAAAAAACAATGACAAATGTGCATTTCTAATATTATGTCTGTGATATTGAAAACAGTTTTGTAGTAAAGTAAGAAACAAGCTTGAAAATAGCACAAAATTCTTGTTTAGAATATAATTTTCGGTTTCCCCATTTGCTTTGAAGCAGGCAGCAAGTAAAAGCAGAGCCTTCGAGATTGGTTTTGTCACCTAGCTCCTAGTTACCGAAACTGCAAAACAGTGCAGTCACTGCGAGTACGATTTCGCCGTAGAATTAAACGTTTAGTAAATTAGCAAACATTTACTTTAAACTTAGTAAACATGTGGTAAATAGTGTGACCATCAGAAATGTCCTTACTAAACTATGGAAACGGTAACTCAACAGGGGTTCCAACGTCGTAACGTCGTTGTGTTGTGTTGCATTGTGCGGACCTTCTCAGCAGTTTTATTTCTACGGGTTTATTTCTTTCCACTTGTGCTGGGTGCTTGTCACGCTGTAGATGCAGCGAAGCGTGAAGAATCGTATGCTCTCCTGAGAACTGCTTCAAACGAGGTAAGTGTAGTTCAAACCGTCGTCACTGTTGTCGCGGTGTCGGATCGCTTGAATCGCGATCGCGGCTAGCTGGCCTACCTCAGGGAGTTCGGCTCGCGGTACGTTCAGCGCAATGATAGCGCGTGCGTGTGCAGCGGTATTCTAATTTCGCTAATTTGTCAAGTTGGCGACGTTGACAGTGCTGGTAAAGGCCCACCAGGACATGCACAAGCGAGAAAGAAAAAAAAGGGGGGGGGGGACGATGCATCATTTTATAACATCTGTCCCGCTGTCCTTACGTCTGACCTACAACCCTGACTAAGGCATGTGCCATACGAAATGTTATGCAGTACACGAAAAAAAATATGATAACAGCTCTGTTGAACTGTCACAACTAGGGCAGTTAATGCAACACCGGCGCCCAACTGACCAATTTAACCGCCTCGACATATTTGCACAGCGCAAAATGAACAAGGACGGAGAGATTACACAACACAGGCGCTGATTTCAAGTAAATTTTATTAGCGATGACGCTAGAAATACTTATACTAGACAACAACAGCACACAACAGCGCATTTGCACAACCTATTGCATCAGCCAAATTGCATCACAGCCTCGTTCATTTTGCGCTGTGCAATTATGTTGATGCTGAATCACGAAAACTTGCCCAAGCAACCGTTCTTTCGGATTTAACCGCCAGCTGGCTGTTTCTGGCCTGATCTCGATTGCAAGAAACGCCTGAGATAACAGTCTGGACAAGAGAACTATTCCGCTGGCGTTCAGTCCGACTAAGTAAGGGTGACAGTAAAACTTTAAGCGAAAATACACGACGCAGGACCAAGAAAAATAAACAGAGAGCGCTTGTGGTGTGCGTTTATTTTTCATGGTCCTGCGTCGTCTATTTGCACTCAGTTTTACTTAATCATGAGATACCAACTAGCCCACCTAGCTTTAATGTTACAAGGGTGACAGACTACTGCATATGGCAGATATGTGGTCCATCAATCGCAGCTTTGTGCTTTATGGGGCTTTATGGTAGGAGGCAGAAACTAAATCGCAGCTGCCTTCTAGCGCATAGCTAAGGAAGCTTGACCTACATGAGTCAGATGGTTCGGTAGGGTTGGTTTTTATAGGGGCTGTGTTTGTGGAAGCATGTGTAAGCCAAGGGCTTTGTAAGTGATTGGACGGGGCATTTAAGCCACCCGAAATCCAGTGTTCAGTTTTGATGGTCCTTTCACGGGACAGGCCACAGTGTTCTGGTGAACATTTCTGACGCCTGTGGTGCAGATGGCATGCGTATTGTGATGCTACAATTGTGGTGTGACTTGATTCAAGTTATCTGCAGCTCTTTAAAAAAATGGCTCAACGCAATTGCACAAGCTGCGCAAAGCTCAATACATGGCGAAGCTGATCGGCCCCATGCTTATTTCTTTTTTCTTTTCCCTTCTTATTTCTCTCTTTCTATCTTCCGCACTTCATTTTCTTTTTTTTCTCTCTCATTTTCTTATATCTTTCTTATACACTTTTTCTTTTTTTCCCCTCTCCCCTCCTTTTTTCCATTCTTTTTTTTTCACTCCCCTGTTCTTTCCTTCTTCCTAACCCTCACATCACTCCTCACACTCACTTTATTTTATTATCCCCTCCACTCCGTTCCTTCTTTTTTTTATATCTCTTTTTATTTATTTATTTCTCTCACTTCCTTTTACGTTTTCTCACTCTCTTTTTCATCTATTTTTCTCATACATTTTCTTTACATTCCACCGCTCTCCTCCTCCTTTTCTTTAAACCATGGCACCCGCCAGCCGAGGTTTCGCCAATGTGGTAGTGGCCTAAGGGCATGAATGCAGGAGAAGAAAGAAGCGCGCACGCAAACGCCGCAAATTCGGCTTTGCAATGAAGAAGTGCACGTGCTCTCTTGTGTAGTAGAACCAATGATGATGATAGTTTTGTGATACGAGATACTAGGAACGATTTGCTAAACAGCTTCGCTGTTATAACAATATTACTGTCTTAGAATACTGACAATATGTATGTGATACTCAATTTTATTTTTTCATAATTTCAGATGCCGGGAATACGGTGTTTCCAGTGCCATAAGTGCAAGAAAAGGGAAGTAACGCTCAGATCTCTCTTCAGACATTTTCATGCGGTCCACGGGCATGAACGCGACTGGCTGTTAGAGGTTGCATGAAGACTTATGTCACATATGGAGCTTACCGAAAACATGCTTCAAGGCATCACGCTGAGGTATTTGAAAATGCCAACTCTCTAGGGGACACTGAATGTGACATACTTCAGCAGAATATGGTGTTCTCTGATGATGTGCCATTAGACAATGCTGACATGCCAACAGTTACCGACGTGGCTGCAACTCCATCTGCTTCCACCACAGAATGTGAGCAGAGAGGTGTGGCTGGTTCATCTTGTGACAAGTGAGACTTTTTGAATCACTTTGCACATATGCAACTCAAGTGGAAGGAAACAAGAAAGCTGCCAGAATCAACTCTGCAGGAAATATCTACAGATGTTATGTTGTACATGCAGGACCTGTTTGAGCATTTCATTTCGCAGTCTTCAGATTCCACGGCGGATGCACAATTGTTTCTTCACCACAAGCTTGAGGAACTGCTCAGTAGAAAGAAACGGGAAAACTACTGGAAGTCCTGTCTTTCATTTGTCAAGCCACAGGAAATTTGCTTAGGACAAGACCCGAGAGGAAAAAATGAGTCCTATAGCTATGTTCCTGTTTTAAAAGTTCTTGAGGCGTCACTAGCAAACTTGGCAGTTGATGTACACCCTTCACAAAAAGTGACATCAACAGAATACCTTGAGGATGTATTTGATGGAAGTGCTTTTAAAAATCACACATTCTTTCAAGGCGACACCGAAAAGATTTGCATTCAGTTATACAGTGACGAATTTGAAGTTTGCGACCCCCTTGGCAGCAGAAGAGGCAAACAGAAAATGGTTGCTGTTTATTATACAGTTCTGAATACAGAAATCGAGAAAAGGTCAAAGATTTCATCAATTCACCTCGCGATTCTTGCCAAGGAGAAGCTTGTCATAAAGTATGGCTTGAAGAAAATATTTGAACGTTTTGTCAATGACATAGCAGAGCTCGAAAAAGTGGGTATCATTGTTGATGGACGGGTTTTCAAAGGAAGTGTGTTTTGTGTAACTGGCGATAACCTGTCGCAGCATAAACTAGGGGGATTTAAGTGTAGTTTTAGTCGTGGGAGGATATGCCGACATTGCATGGCATTACGGCACGTAATATCATGGAAGCATAGACCCTCCGAATTTCTGGAGAGAACTCCAGCTGTGCATCAGCAACACCTGAAATTAGCTTCACAGGGTGTGAGCTGTCTTCCCCTCTATGGAGTGCGCGGTGAGTGTGCAGTCTCATTTTCTGGCTTTGAACCCACTCTGCATCTTCCGCCTGACCTCATGCATGATTTGCGTGAGTCATTCCATTTTTGCTAAAACAGGTCATATCTTCTCTCCTTAAACAAAACATAATAAACTTAGAAGTACTGAACAACGCGATTATGAGCCATCCCTATGGCCAAACTGACAGGCGAAATAAACCAGAAGTATTGACTGTGAGCATGTTGCAAAAGAAAGGTGCACTCAAAGGCAGCGCTTCACAGATGTATTGCCTATTCCGATATCTGCCATTTTATGTTGCAGAGCATGTACCTAGAAGCAACAAGGTTTGGGCGCTCTATCTTTTATTCAGGAAGATTGTTGATATAATCATGAGCAAGCGAGTGACTGTTGAACAAATTGCATATCTTGAAATGTTTATTTCATGCTTCTGTGTCGATTTCAAAATGTTATTTCCAAGTACCGCAGTCCCATGCAAATTGCATTATGTCATACATTATCCAATGTACATGTTGATGTATGGACCACTTGTTCGCCTATGGTCCATGCGATATGAAGCAAAACATCAGTACTTCAAAGATTTATCCACAAAGCTAAGAAATTTTAAAAATATTAGTTCTACTTTGTCAAACTGCCATCAGGCATACGAAATGTATATACACTCACTTGAACACAGTGGCATGCGAATGGTCACCACTGGCTGCAAGCCTGTGTTGTTTGAGCATCTGCCTACTGATGTGCAGAATCACATAGCTGCAAATGCCATGGATGCAGAGAATGTCTTTTCTCTTGCATCTGTGAAACTTCAGGGAACTCTGTATACAGTTGGTAGTGTCCAACGCATTGATTTGTCTGAAGATGAACCATCTTTTGCAACACTGAGTGGTATATTTTCGATAAGAAGGAAAATTTTGATGTATGCTAGAAAACTTCAGACAATCATGTTTGACGAGCATTATCATGCGTATGTAGTCAGACGCTGTATTGAAAGCACCGTGATAACCGATATTTCAGGCCTTGAAGCAAATGACTTGAGCATGCATACTCTTGGAAGCAGAACCTTCGTTTCAGCTCGACATGCTATGATGTAAATTGAACATGCAGTTTTGTGTATCTTGTTTCTGTATAACCATGACCTTGTATCTGGGTTACACGTCGCTTGATGCTACACTTTTGTTATATTGAATTTCATGCCACATTGAGCTTCAGCTCGTAGTGAACTTTCACTTATTATTGCATTTTGGTGTGTGTGTGTGTGTGTGTGTGTGTGCCTGTGGAATGCATTACAATGCTGTATATTACTTTTTTGTTGAATAGCACATTTGCTTCCATTATTTAAATTTGTATCGCATTGCTCACTAAGCTCTTAATCATTTTTTGCTGCAATACCACAAAGTGAATATTTTAGGGACCCACGGTGTTAGCTTATGTTAACTATCACTTATATTTGTTTGTGTGTGTGTGTGTATGCAAAATATATTGCAGAGTTCTATAATAAACTATTTGTCTGTGTTGTTTAACTCTGTATCTTATTACTCTCTGAACTATGAACGGTTTCTTTTGCTTGCTTTCATGTAGCTGCAGTAACGCAAAAGTGTCTCTGATAGGTGTCCTTGGTGTTGTCATGCTATTGAGAGATAGCCTTTTCCACAGGCTCCTTAGCTGTCATGTCCAGTTTTGATGGTGAAATCTTACATGCAAAGGTGCAATGACTGTCATGTACAGTTTTGATGGCGAAATTCACATTCAAAGATGCGAAGTACTGACTTCAGAAAATTATGAACAGTGTTATAAATGCTCACTAGAAGTATGCATTTACACTGAGTACATCTTGAACATTCACTTTTATGTTAACTTTGAAATAGAACCAAATGTTGCCATTAGGCTTTGTTGGTGTGCAACATAAGTAGGCTGTCGAAGTTTTGTTGAATATGTTTGATATGTTGCGAAAAAGATTACTGCTTCATCTTTTAATACTGCTCCACATATTTATCATTTTGAGACTCTTTGAAAGGTGGATGCTTGATGTGCGCCATCATAGCTTTCGGCGAACTTGTGTGTCGAGGCTCCAGTTCCTTTTATGCCTTTGCATTGCGCTTCAGTGGCTTCAAGTGCCATTCCACTGTCCATTTCACTAGCTGAGAAAGCAAACTGAGCCTCTAGACATCTCCACTAGATCCTTATGCTTTTACCTTGTCTACAGCTATTGAGCATTACAAGGATTTAGTTAGCAATATCTCATGCTTTGTTACATAACGATATTGCAAGGAGTGGCAGAACTGTATCTTTTCTTTTCAACATGCTAGAGTCAAGTAGCTCTCAATGTTGGCGAGCTGCACATGCATATTTTGCAATGTTTTCTAGAATGCCATGTATTAAAGCTGATCTGTTGATTCTTGACTGCATCTCACCATTTGCTCTGCAACTGGCACAGGCTGAAAATTTGAGCTTTTCACCTTAGTCATCAGGACACATATTATGACAATGCCCGCAACTGTTCATGACATTCATAAAGGTACTGAGTGTGCAGCACCCATTTCTATGATGCAAGGTTATTACTGCCCTGCGCTGCGAGGTTCGGTGATTAGATAGAAAGCTGTCCAAATTATACTTGGCAGTGACAGCCTAATACCAACACTGCAAATGCTTCAGACAGCTTCAACATAAGAAGCCTACCAATCACCAAATTGTTTTGTCCCATTTGCGAGTTTCTTTCAAAGTAATGTGTAATAAGAGGCGATGAAACTACAGCAATCTGCGCTTCAGGACTGCCTTGGAACTATGCTCTGCTAGGGCTTTACACTGCCATTTCACTCTAGGAAATTTTGAGGAATCTTGACCTGTCAAGAGACTTTTTTTTCTTTCTGATGCAAGGGGCATTCGTAGCAACACATTTTTACACTGCGCTGCCCACGACACAACAGACGTGCTCATGTGTTTAGAAATGACAATGGAAAAAGAGCTAGGCAGCTCCTAGAGCAGCTTATCAGTTCAACAAACAAATCCAAGCATGACCTGTTTGTTCGTTTTACTGTCATATTTCTCTGCAATGAAATCTCAATTCATCAGGCACTTCAGCTAATGAGCCTGCTGCAGTCGGGCAACATATACGCAAGAACACAAACAAAATCACTCACACAAGGCTGCTATAGTTGTAGTGTCAAGAGCGAAATCAGTGGCGAACGGGGAGAAGCTCATTGTGGTAATTAATCCAATTTCAGCACACACTGCACTTTTGATTGCAGACACATGATTGATGCAAAAAGTGACTAAATGAGAATAAAAGCTGTGTGATTTCAAATTAGTAACAGCACATAATGTACGGTGCCTTACATAGAGCACTTTATGTGAACTGATGCGTGAACAATAATTATAAAGGCTTTCTCAGTAACGCAGTTACCACATAGGCAATAAGACGTATTTACTGCATTGTTTTCTATCCCTTTCAAGTATAGGGCATAAATATGCATATACGTATCTTTGTTTAGTGGCAGCATACAACAGCGTTTAAGTGTGCACAGTGACCATTAGCAAAATCTTTAGTTTGTTGATTTAAAGGATACGGACTCGGTCACTCAGCAGCTATAACCACTTCAAACCAGCAAGTATAGATACTCAAGTCCACATGTGTAACTACAACGAATAATAATTGCTGGTGTTTTACGTACCCAAAGCACGATATGATGATGAGGTACGCCGTAGTGGAGGACCGTGGAAATTTCGACCACCTGGGGCCTTTTGACGTGCAATGAAAACGCACAGTCCACGGACCTTTAGGATTTTCGCCTCAATAGAAAATGTGACCGCTGCGGTCTCCACATCCTTCAGGTCAGCAGCCGAGCATCATAACCACGGTATCAGCATGCCTTCTTATTTTCCTTTGTTTAATCGGACTGTATACCTCAGCGGACGTAGCTGCATGCAGTGAACTAGTTCGATGAAGTCAAAATGCATGCTATATCGTAAAACGTTGTAGCAGCGGGTGTGTGCGCACAATGATGAGAATCAACATAGAGGAAAAAAAAGTACATATATATAGATATATGCCCGGGGATCTATATAATAATGTTTAATCTACTTACATTCAGTGCATGATATTACAATGTACCTTCCACTCCTGTACGTAATAGCCCTACAACAGGGCTGACAGTATTAATAAATGAAAATGAATTAGATGATCCCTCAAAAGGCGGCAGCCGCGGCCGGGATTCGATCCCGTGACCTTCGGGGCAGCAGTCGAGCACCAGAACCACTGGACCGTGGCGGATATATATATCGTCTTATAATATATGCACACGCACACGCACGCACAGACACACACACACAAATTACGTGTAAAGTTTTCATGCACAGTGCTCAGACACCCGAGTATTTTTTTCTCGTTCCATTGTCTGGATTCGAGTTGTATTTGGTATCTATTTAGTTTGACATAAGGAATATGAATCATTACATTAAAATCTCGCGTGTATTTGTGCGCCCCGATTGAATAACTTCACAAGATATATACGTTTTGTAGCAATTATTAGCGTTCTTGCTCACTTGTTCAAGATAACGTTGCCTGTAGCTGCAGCAGACATTTCAAATTTCGCGCGCTTACATTACAATTTTTTTTGCAGAAGTCGAGACATTGTACGCAATAAATATATTTTGTATTTACATACATGTTTTTTTTTTCATATTTACAAGCAAAAATGAATATTTTTAGTTAGGATTTAAAAATAATGGTGCACGAATGCGGACCCGTTGACGTCAGCGGGACTGGAGCCTCTTTTTGCTTGTTTGTTGCTCGTCGCGTCCATGCCGCTATGCCACCTTCCAAAGGGCCAAGAGTGAAGTCGATTTTTCTCTTGTGTGAATGGTGCTTGCGTTCTGTGCTCGTGTTGTGTGTTCTGCCAGTGCTGTTTATTACGAATACTGAAGAGGACCTGCTGCTTCATATCGTTGAGCCGTCGCCGAACGAAAACAGGTACGTGAACGTTGCTGCTGTCAGCGCTTTGTTAACACCGTGAGTGGGATAATAACGCTGAGAACTAACTTTTTCTTGACTAGTAGACGATAAGAGAGCTTTTGTTAACGTAGCGAGCCTGTTGGTGTGCATCATTTCATCAGGATCAAGGCAAAGTTGTGTGATGTTAAGTGAGGGCGAACTTTCTTTTTGTTTGAAGTGTAAACCAAGTTTGCACATCGCGGCTGTGTTTCGGCGGGGTATTTGAAGAGAGTTGTGGTGGCGCTCTCCTCTCTCGCCGTGGTGTTGGTAGGGGGGGGGGGCCTGCTCGCGATGAATCACTATTTTGGTTTAATTGTAAGGCGGGGATGGCGCCTGCGTGTAAGCGTCGACCATGCCTAAAGCGAGTACACTAGGGCATGTTGGTAATTCATGGTGAATTTTCTAGCGCACGAAACGAACAAGGTGGGAAAAGAATGACGCGGTGTCGGCGTTGTTTTTACAGCGAAAGCTGTTATGAGATAATTTCACCGGCCGTTTCTGGCGCCGTAGTTGTCCGCCGCCGCCGCCGGTGTCCGTAACCAGTATCACTCGAAATAAGAAAAAAAAAAAACGAAACAAGAAAAAAATTCCAGGATGGAACGAGGTTCGAACCTGGGCCCTCTGCGTGGGAGCCCAGTATTCAACCTCTGAGCCATGCCGGTGCTTTTTTTTCTTTCATGGTATTTATTCAACATAGGATAGCACTTGAAAGCAATTGAATACAGACAAAGAACTAATATGTTGATTATGCTGTTATCGCAACACAATGACGAACAGAAGGCACTACATAATTCGCAATCACCTCTATAGCGGATACATCACATAACTGATTTTTCAATTGTGTGCTAGAACAGCGGTAAGGATAAGCACCTCACCAATGCCGTATACCATTCTGGTTGATATTCCATTTGCTCTGAGCCATGCCGGTGCTTGAAACTGACATGAAGCCTGTATAGGACCTTTTTGCAAAGCAGTTTCGAGCCATGCCGGTGCTTGAAACTGCTTTCCAAAAAGGTCCTATACAGGCTTCATGTCAGGAAGGAACCACATTAGCATATGCAATAGAGCGTGGTAGAAGAGTAAAATAAGCACTAAGCGTCGCACTAAGCGTCGCACAACGCGAATTCTGTATCCAGGCGTTACACAATGCGAATTGTGCAACGAGTAGGTTGTTGAATGCTTCCAACCCATTACGAAGCGCTCTGCCATAATTCTTCGTCGTCATCAGGCACAGCATCAACAAAGAGCGCATAATGCCTTACACGCGTTTAGCAGATACCACGGCACTCCGTAGAATGACGAAAAATTCCGCAGTGCCTGCTGCCCTAATTCTCAAAAATGACAATGATTTATAGCGTAGTCGGTTCCTCGCAAGTGCACTTGTTTGGTTGCCAAGGAAGCCCATAAGCGCATTTCCTCGGGGTCTCAGTAAAGATCTTCGCAACCTCGCCCCGTCTCTCTCCCACTCAACGTATGTTATACAGCATGACGGGACAGGGAAATAGCGACCGGGTGTCACCCAATGCAAATTACATAACTGGTGGGCCGTTTAAAGCTTCCAACCCATTACAAAGGGCTTCATCGTCATCAGTCGTCGCGTCAACAAAGTGCACATAATGCCTTACAGACGTGTAGCTGGTGCCTCGCTTCTCTGCAGAATGACGAATAATTGCTTAGTAGGTGCTTCCCAACTTCACAAATGTTGCGATTTGTGGCGTAGTGGGTACCATTCCAGTGTACTTGTATTGTAGCCCCAAGAGAGCTTACAACGGGCTCTAGAAACGCCACTCTTCCAGCTTTCGCTGTGACTGTGCTGCGATTTCAGCGCAGGCCTGGCGTTTTTTTCCCCGTCCTTGTTCGATTTGAGCGCTAAAAAAGTGAACGTGTCGAAGAAAGTTCCATATGCTGCGCGTTCTTTTTTCAGCAGCTACAGGATCGTTATGTGACTACTATGAGAGACGTATTTTCCATGCGCGTGACTAAACGTGTGCTTGTGTGCACACGTTTAGTCGCGCATACTCTAAGGCACGTATTTACCGTGATATTTGAGTTAATGTGTGTGCTTGCACTTATGCGTAGGTGTTAATACAGCCAGTTTCGTTAAATTCGGAGAGACGTTTTATTTCACCGGCAACATAGGCACCGATAGGTTGCCCGATGCGGCCGGCACCCGTGCCTGTTGAGCCGTCAGTTAAACTTGAACTGTAGTCGAACGGTTCCTTGTCTTTATGTGGCCGAATAGCCGTATCTTAAATGTGCAAACGCTAGGTTGAGCATTAGTGCATGCACTCGAGCTCAATTTATTTGATTCTGCTTGTTTCCACCATATTTGGCTTTAATGATTTTGTTCTGGTTATTAAGAATTGTATGCGCGTCGCCACGCTCTCACGTTAAAACCGCTAAATGCATTTACGCGTACGAATATTATAAAACACAGCTTGTAGCACCACCTCCAATTACATTTTCTGATAGATGACAAGCCTAACAGTCCATCGGATATAGTAAATTCTCTAGGCATGCGCTATATATTTTAAAGGGGTCTGTGGTATCTGCATCAGATGAATATTTTCATTATTGCTGAAAACTCTCAATAAAGTTATGCATACTTCACGGTACGCATGCATAAGTCATGCATGTGGTGCTGCTCAAATGTAAAATTAGACAATGTATTTATGTGAGCACACAACAGATCAAGACTGCCTTTTTTGAAGATGTTAGCATTGGAACAATTACACAACTTCGAACATCAGTTTCGCCGAGTGCTTATTGTGTATTACTAAATTGTGGTCAGTAGCTTCCAGGATTATGAGTGCCGGGGGTTGCTGAAGCTTGCGTGCTTCATTGTGATGAGATGTGGTTCAAGATTGATGCCTTGTAAGTCTTAGCATTTCCACCTTTTTCCTCATATGGGCTGTGCTGCTCTGATGAGGAGTATTGCCTTTTTTAGCCAACCAGAGTCATTGAAACTAATGACTACAATTTGGCAGTACACAATTGTCATTTAGCGAACCGAATTTCTGACATTATATAATCGTCCCAATGTGAGCAGCCTGAAGAAAGCTACATTAGTTGTACTCACAAGTTAATACGTAATATAATTTTAGATGCTACCTGCAATGGATGTATGATGAATGTGCATACCGTTATGTATGTGCAGTGGTATTGTGCTTTTGTGCAATAAATAAAATTTCATATGATGCATATTGCATTGCATTCCCTTTAAGAAACACACCGAATGAGTATCATAGTATATGTACAGAAATACAAATATACCTGTGTGGATGCACTCATGCACACGTTTGGCCAGCTGAAAGAACAGAATTTAGCGATAGCAGCCAACGACATTAATCACACACAGAATTTAACTTTCAAATACATGTGGTCAACACATACAACTCACAGGGGGCATCTTCGCCTAAGAGCAATTGCTTTGTGTTGGTGCACGAGTGCGCTAAAAGGGTAAAGTTCAGATCTTTGATATCAGATGTATAGAAAGTTCTGCCACAATAAGCTTTTTGCTACATTTATTCTTCAGCATGCCCTTTTTGCATTTATCATTGTGTGGAGTCAGATTTTGCTGAATATGTTGGCCATGCACTGCATTTATACCCACACAGAACTAAGAAAATTCCAGTATGACGGGAGCATACTGTATGTTACACTCTTTCTTGTGAAACTTTTGGTCATTACTCCTGTTTTTGTTTTAGGCTTCCGGGTATGAATCTACTGTAGAAAAGGAACACCGTGGCCTCACTTCTGTCGAAGGAACCAGAGTCTCCTGGGCAGCTAAAGATGGATTGTGCAGCCAGCATTGAAGAGCTGTGATCTTCTAATGTGCAAGTGTATGGACAGTCACGTTAAGTTAATCCAACGCCAGTTACATTACCTTGTCAAATTTTGTGATTTTGTAATGCGCAAGTTATATATAGTTACATAGAGTGAGCTGTAAATAAACCTCGGGCAACTTTGTGATCGTGCTGTTTGGCGCTGTGTACAGCACACGCGTTCTACAAATAGTATCACGCTTTCTTACTTTTCTTTCCTTTTTTCAGTTGTGTATGTGCACTGTCAACTGCACCAATATGCTTTTCTAACTTCTGATGCCTCTAATGTACTTTTTATGGTTCCAAATAGTTTACTTGTTAACTACTATGTATGAGGGGAAGTCAAAAAGTAAAGGCACATTTGACAAACGGTACACTTATTCTAATGATAGAAAACTGAAGCATACATTATTTTTTCTGCATTACCTGCCTGCACTTCAACGCACTTTGTGCAACGTTTCACAAGATTCTTGATTTCGTCGGAAAAAAAAGTTTTTTGGTTGCACCTGTAGCAAGTTTTGCACAGCATCATGACTTAATTGTGCGTCAATAGCGAATATTCTTCCCCCGAGTGCTTCTTTCAATGGTCCAAACATATAAAAATCGCTTAGAGCCAGGTTTCGACTCTTTAGAGGTTGTTGCAGCAATTCGAAGCCCAACTTCTTTATTGTTTTGGCAGTCCATTTGGCAGAATGTGGCAGAGCATTATCTTGCTACAGGAGGACAGCTTTTCGCAGTTTTCCGTGACATTTGGATCTGATTGGATGTTTCAGTTTCGTTCGCAACACATCCTAATAGTTCACACTGTTCACAGTTTCGCCTCTTGGGGTGAACTGAACGGCTACGACACCGTCCTTGTTCTATAATAGTGTTAGCATAATCTTATGAGCTCATGGTTGATGGTCAAATTTCTTTAATTCTGGTGATGAGTGTTTCTAAATCATGCTCGCAGCTTTACCTTCCGGTTTCTGATGACGTACCCAAGTTTCATATACAGCAACAATTTGGTCTAAAAAAATGCCATCTCCCTCACAAGGATAACGGGTCAAATGTTTACGAGAGAGATGTCCGAACTTTGTGCCTTACGATATGCTGATAATTCATTTGGGATCCACCTTGCACACACATTAGAAAAAATTTAGCTCGTTTTTTTTAAGTTGGAATACGCTGAACCAAAAGTGATATGTAAAGTGTTGGCAATTACGTCCGCTGTGATTTGTCTGTTTTTCATCGCGATACTCTGAAACGTCGATGACCTGCTCAATCTTTCCACGTCACATATAGTTATTCCATGTACGACACGCAGTATCGATTAGGAGATCTTGCTTCGTGATAAACAAATGTCGCCATAATGTGCTTGCATTCGACAAATAATTTCTGCAGGTTTAACACCTTCCGCAGAGCAAAGCGAGTCACAGCCCTCATTTCCACCATGGAAATGAGGTCGATAATGGGGCTGCCATGCTTAACGGTATGCTACACTCTGACTAAAGCGGGAATAAGAGTGACACATTCCAGAGGAGTGTTGCAGATGACAGTAATCCAGCGCTGGATGCTATACTCGGTGACAACTTATCTCGACAGTGGAGCCAAGGCTACGTAGCCGGGGCTTCCGCACATTCGTGTTGCTCCGCAAGTAGTACAGCAGCTTGCGGCTGATTTCGGCTTTGCTCGCTCCCAGCGTTCACGCGTTTAAAAAACATATACACGAAAAATGTGAATGGCAGAGACATTTTGATTGTTCAGTGTACATTTTAGTGTCGTATTAAGAGTGTATTTTTCTAGGAGAACGAAACAGTGCGTTTGCGGTCGAACACTGACCCACTACATCACGGATGCCTTGTTTACTTTGGAAAACGGGCGTGCTGAAAAGATGGTGTAGTCTAAGAAATGGAAAGAACAGGAAGGCATTCTTGCAAAGTGGGCAATAACTGTATATTACCTGCGACTGTCCGCCACTGTTTCAGTCTCATAATAAATAAAGCAGCACTTATTTCAGCAAGCCAAATGAGAAAATTATCACCAATCTTAAGTACTATTTTTTAGCGTGGTAGCAGGCATGCGTTTCTGTTTTGTAGCTTCGAAAGTGCTGTCAAGAAAAGTTGTCGCCGAGTATAGCAGTGTTAAACCCTAGTGGGAGAGATAGCAAAAGTCGCTTTACTTTTTGACCACCCCTCGTATATAGACATCTGATTATCTTACAATTAATTTTTATTTATGCAAGCGATCTTTTCCTCGGTATTGTCGTTTTGTCACGCTGTAGGCAGTTTACGCATTAAGTAGCTTTTTGGAAGTTCTGTGCTATATCAAGACACTAATAGTTATAGATGTTAAGACATGTTGCGCTAAAAAGTAAACCTCTTGCTTTGAAGATAAAAAGCAATCATTCGTGTTCCCTTACTTTGGTCAGTTGGACAGGAACTTTGCTAACATGCATCAGAACTTCAGTCACTAACTTCAGGCATGAATATAGTTAACTGTTTACTCAGATGTGCTGGTACACTGTCAAAATATTTCTTGTGTGAACATTTCTGGACTTTACATGTAATTTAAAGTTTAAAGTAAACTTTAAACAGTGCTTGCTGTACCTAACACAATGTTAAGTATGTGGTGTGTTTAAGAACTACATTATGAAAAGCTTTACTGCACATTACAGCAACATTTATTACAGCTATATTTCCTGCTTTTGATCATCCCACTTTGGGAGCATGGCCAAGTGTAAGTCTCGACAACCCTTCTGTAACGCAAGCCATGGTGACTAGGGCATGCAGCACAGAAGCGCCTGCATTTACATTCGGCCGTTCACCTAAAGTAAGAATAATCACCATTAGGCAGGATGCATCAACAAAGCTTCAATGACCCATAGTCAACGAAACATTGGTAACAGGTATGTAGGACACTTAAAAACAGTGTAACTTTCAATTTAACCTTCCGTTAGCATCTATTGAAAGTTTAAAGGAAATTTCAATTGGTTATAGGAGGCCAATAGTCGACTAAATATTGGTTGCTGGTAAATAGGACGTTTAAAAACGGTCTAACAACTTTCAATTCAACGTTCCTTTAACGTCTATTGAAAGTTATTAGGGAAATTTCTATTGGTTATCGGTGGCCAATAGTCGACGAAATGTTGGTTGCTGGTATATCAGACGGGTAACGACTTTCAATATGCTGTTGGTAGGTTCTATCGACTTTTCCCAATGAACTGTCTATTGACGGTTGGTACAAATGTTTGTAAGGGTTCACCGTGCACGTAGGTCGCTCGCTGTACACCGCCGGTCGCACGTTGATTCGTATCGGCGCTCGCCTTCACGCTAGATATTTGACAACAGTTGTCGAATGGACAGAAAACCAGGCAGCACACAACGTCGGGCCGATATTGGTTTTACGGCGGCTGTGCGCGGCCCCACCTCGGGCGAGCATTGCCAGCCAGGCGACGACATCGGGGGAGCTGTTGACTTTCGCCGGCAAAATTGGGCCGATTTCGCCGCCTTTCAGCCGATGTTGGGCTTTCACCGGCAACATTGGGCCGAGCTTGCCGGCGTTTTGCTGTTCTTCCGCCGATATCGGCTTAGCCGATGGCTTTCACCGGCAACATTGGGCCGAGTTAGCCGCCGTTTTGCCGTACTTTCGCCGATATCGGCCGAGCTGATGGTTTTCCCTGGCAACATAGGGCCGAGCATGCCGTCATTCTGCCGTGCTACAGCTGACATCGGCGGAGCCGATGGCTTATCGACGATGTTGGAACTTTCTTGTCTCCATTCGGACAGTTATACATGCCCTGTTGGGAACGTCCCCCTGCATCGCGGCGCTCCAAAAGTCCTCGTCACCGACAGAGGTACGGCTTTTACGGCACAGCTAACGCAAACCATCTTGAAATAGAGCCACACAAGTCACCGACGGACATCACCCGCAGGCGAATGGCCTCACCGAGCGGCTAAATGAAACCCTCGCCGACATGCTGGCAATGTACTGTACGTCGAACACATGACATGGGACGCCATAATATCTTCCGCACATAACCTGAAGTTAACACGGCAGTGTAAGAAACGGCGCACATATGACGCCGTTCAATCTAGTTCACGGAATCCCCTCAACGACGCTGGACGCCGTGTTGCCGGCCGTCAGTGACGAGAATAACCTCGACGTTGCACTCTACCTTCAGTCCGCCGAAGATGCCCGGCAGCTCGCCCGCCTAGGATACAATCGTAATGCAATAGAGCATTAGGCGCTTGAATATTTGTAGCTTAAGCTGCAGAATGCCGCTACATGGATTGCTGTACTAGCACAAATAACAAAGTTCAAATATTGTACCGTGCCAATGCCGCACGTACGACTCAGGGTGCGAAGTATCGGAGACTGAATAGCTTGCATTCTTTTATTAGTTTCTGCTATGACAATCACTAACAACTATCCCTAGCACAGTCACTTTTCTACCAAAAAAAGGTGGTCTTTAGTAGAATAACTGACTCTAATTAGATGGCCACTTCGTTGACCAGTTGTTCTACGCTATCAAAAATATTGAAACGTTATAACACATACCATTAACTTCTTGGGCCAAATTCGAAGTACTTCTGTTTTGTGAATGTTTTGCCACTGGTCGGCCGACTTCACTAATGATTTATCCAGCATCAAAATTCACCCAAACATTACCGCACGAATGCTTTTAGCGGAAGAAGTTTTATGTGAATACTAATTCTCTGCATAAATTGAGCCTGTCATCATATTTATAGCCCTATATCCTTTCAGCCGCTGAATATATGGCGCGAGCGCTCATATACTGCACGGACAGTTTCCGATCTCTGTGTTTAAACATATTTACTCACGCGCGTGTTTGGGTCAAGCGTAACAAGCGCACTTGCTTCAGTGATGTCACATAATTTTACTTTATGAAAATAGTAAAAAGCTCAGCAAGGCGTGTTGCTGAGCTAGTTGGTTCATTACTTGAGAAAAATAGGTATGGTGCAAAAAAGACCGGGCAAAGTGAACACACGTTTTGTCGTTTGAATGTTTCCAAATCAACTAGCTCGCTGACCATCTTTAACGAACAGACAAACACGTGTTTGCCACGTGTTTGTCAGTTCGTATTTGCACTTCGTTGCCGTCCATTTTGTGACATACCATATCTTTTTCAAGTAAAAATCTCGCTCAACGATTGCTTCCCACGTGCTTTCAGAAACAGTCGCATAAAATTATTATTATGGCACGTGAAATACGATGAAAAATGCGGCTCCAACGTGGTGTACGCAAAGTTTCATGTAGCGACATGTGGCAACAAGTGCTGCATTGAAAATTCAACGAACGCCTTTCTCAAACGGCATGCCCATAGACATGGTGGGGGGATCGCACACCAGTGTGGTAGGCTGAGCCGTGCTTTCAAGAAGGGAGAATTCGATTTTTTTTTCGACTTCTTCAACCTCTACCCCCCTCCCTCCCTTCTCCTCCTACAGCGTCATTGTCGCGAAACTCGCTTGACCAGGCAGGGTAGGGTAGCCGTCCCGACGGAGGGACAATCGTAGCTGCGGGAGCAAGTTTTTTTCACTCCGACCAGCAGAATTCTTCAAGTGCGGTGTGTGGACATGTGTGGTGGAAAGTCAAAATCGTGCACGAGACGGATACGCGGCAGGATTCCAGCATTGTTTTCGGCAGAGATCACAGCAGCGAGAAAGCAGTGGCCCCTTGCTTCCATGTTGAACTCGCTCACCTCATATAAGGCCACGTGTTCACTATTGTTACGTGTCACCAGATTTTTGCTCTCTTCTTATCGCGTATTTTCTATTGACCATCGTGTTTTGTGTATTCTGATATGGTGCGCTTGCATTTTTTATTCGCTCGTGTTTTTAGCGATCCAACGGGCACACGTGAGTGGTTTTATGCACGATTCCTTTCTGTTACAATCTTACCTTTAGATTAGGAATGCGTGCGTGTCTATCTTGTTTAGATGTAGAGTTCATGGGACCTTGTGGTACCGCTCGCAATGTTTTTCACGTCGCGTGCAGCCACCGACGCTGGCTAGCCCACGTCGTCCCTAAGCCGGCAAGCCCGCATCGGCCCAACGGCGGCTAGCCAACGTCAGGCCGATGCGGGTGAAAGTAGCGCGAGCGTCATGTGCCGATGTGGGGCCAATATTGCTGCCGTCATTTGCCGACGTTGGGCCAAGATCGGTCCAATGGCGGCGTGATGCCTGGGAAGATACAGTTTGAACTGTACTTTATCCAGAAGGCATTATCCTCTATGAAACAAATTCTACGCGACGTTTTTTTCACCTGCACCGGCAACGCACTCACACCGGCCGACTTGCTGACGACGAAGTAGCAAAGCCTACTGCGTATCGGTTCGTAGTTCTAGCCGTTCACTCTGAGGGAACACAACCGCTGACAAACAGCTTATTTTTGTTAGTGCTGGCAGTGTTCTTCGTAGTTCTTTCTAATTCGGCACATTGAATCGAGTTATCTGCGGTGTTCGGGCCCGAAGTCTTGCTAGTAAGGCGATGATTGGGGCTAGTTGGTTCATGTGGAAGTCTTGATTATGCGCTATTCTATGAAAACACTACCGACGAAGAAGACGTACAGACGAACAGAAGTAGACGAGACAAAGCGCTTTGTCTCGTCTACTTCTGTTCGTCTGTACGTCTTCTTCGTCGGTAGTGTTTTCATAGAATAGCGCATAATCAAGACTTCGAAGTCTTGCACTTGTTTGGGTCCGGCAGCTCGACAGGGAAGAAACGTGGGTGAGCGCGCTCGCTCGCTGTGTGCGCCGGCGCGAGTTGAACTTGAGTGTCATAACAGCTTCTATTTGTTGTAATAGTGCTTCGCTTTCACTCTGGTGTATAACCCATATAACTCGTAATCGTGCTAGCCGACAGGGTCGAGAAGTGCAGTGCGATCGGTGCGCAGTTACACTTCCCGTTGGTCCCTTTCTAGCCGGGCGTTTGCGCACGACACGCACTCTCTGGCATTTACACCCTGTTGGACGAACCGTTCATCCGTTGGTTTAACGACTGCAGTTATTCCAACTTTGCCCAATTTCGGCTTAGAGTGCGCGACATCGTAGCCACGTGATGACATAACCATTAGTTTTTCGTGCATGTGTGCTTAGTCTGTGTGATTAAGCTCATAGAAGAATTGTGCCGCTCGCTGGCGTTGCGGCGTGAGCACTGCTACTCGGCAAGAACAAACGCGGTGGGCTGACCCGATCTTCGCCGCAGCCGTCTGTCAATCAAACTGATTGACGCGCGAACTCGGGTACAAACTCGTTGATTCTGAAAAGGCCGCAGTTGAACTCGTGACTATCATAGTGCCGGTGTACCTGTCAAGTGTTTCGTGCGGTGGACGCTACTCAGCAGCTTCATTGCATATAAAATAATTTGGTCAGCTTGCACTACTTGTTGAAGGCTGGGGCTATCGGAGGAGCTTGTGATCACGCAGCTTCTTCCAGCTTTTTACGTGGCTCGTCTACTCAGTATGCTTGGTCTGCTTCGGACTAATGACCGCGTCACTTCGGTCTCTGTATTGGTGTTATTGATTAGGTAGGTCTAAACTAACATAATATTGAATAGTACTGTCTTAATTCTTAATGTTTTAATTGCAACGACATTGATGACTCACGTTTAATTCGCAAGTTCTGAATGGTAGAGGTAATTAGCACAAGCCTAGTTAACACGATCTTGGTGAGCAAGGTCTTGATTATGTTGATTTTAATTACATGAATCATCAGAGTTACATGAATACATGAATAGTCAGAGTTATCGGTTGTGTTAAAGTCTGTGTTGTGTGTACAGAATCACCTGACTGCCGGTTGAATTATTTCGGATCCTGGGCCCCAAATACACCATCACAAACATGGCGAGCCTGCCAGGATCCGCCAGTAACATCTCGAACGCGGAAATCGCCAAATCAGGTGTGTTCACGCAGCACAAGACGAGAGACATGGATCTCGATAAGTTAACGGCTGTAGCAGCTCAGTTAGGCTTGTCCGGCGCGGAACTTCGCGAATGGATTGAGCGAGAGCAAGTTAGGCAGAGAGATGAGCGCGCAGCTGAGAGAGAAGAGGCCAAAGAAGCAGCCGAGAGGCAACAGCTAGCGGACGAGAGGCAGCTGCAAATCCTTCAGCTTAAGCTCAAGCTTCAGGAAAGTGCTTAAAGTCAGCCATCTGCGGAGGCAGCACTCACCCCGTCGGCAAACCCGTCATGCCTGAATCCGCAGAAGTTGCTACCGCTATTTGACGAGCGACGCGATGACCTGCATGCGTATTTGCAGAGGTTTGAACGCGTAGCTATGGGGCAAGAATGGCCAAGAGATAAATGGGGAGTAGCCGTAAACATGTGCTTAACTGGTGAGGCACTCACTGTCATTGGCCGAATGACTGCTGACGAGGCCCTCGACTATGATAAAGTGAAGAAAGCTCTACTTCAGCGCTTCAGATTCACGGCACAAGGATATAAGGAAAAATTTCGGAAAGCTCGGCCTGAAGATGGCGAAACAGGGAAACATCTAGCAGCAAGGATCTCGAGCTATTTTGATAACTGGATTGAAATGGCTGATGTGCCCAAAACATTTGAGGGTCTTCGTGACCATGTTATAGCCGAGAAATTCTTGCGCTGCTGTAATCCGAAGCTGGCCATCTTCCTGAAGGAGAGAGAATGCAAAACCCTTGCATCCCTTTCAGAGTGCACCGACCGCTTTCTCGAAGCACAGGGAGTCAATAACATTGGTAAAATTGCAGATGATACAAAGGAGGCAAATAAACCCGCCGCTATGTCACAGCACAAACAGCCGAGTTGCTTTCTGTGTCACCACAAAGGACATAGTGCTCCGGATTGTCGTGCGGTTCCTAAAGAGTCTGTGAAATGCAAAGCATGTGGGCAGCTTGGCCACAAAGCCACCGATTGCAAGGATCAGAGCAAAAACAAGTCGGTGTCTTGTACCATAATAGATTTACAGAAAAAGCAGCATTACTTCCCTATTTCTAAGTCCAAGGATGAGACATGCGCTGTTGAATGCCCCAAGAAGTGCGAGATGCCACCTGTGTTCTTAGTCGACAACATGCCAGTGGTCGAAGGACGGGTGCTTGGACAACGCGCACGTGTCCTAAGAGACACAGGCAGCAACACGACCTTCGTCCGACGCGAGTTCGTGCCGGATCGATGCCTGACCGGGAAGACGCCAAGAGTTATGCTTTTGGATGGAAATGCCAAGGAACTACCGGAAGCAAACATCCAGATACACACGCCCTACTTCGTTGGTGACGTAAACGCTTTATGCATGGCTAACCCTTTGTACGGCCTCGTGCTCGGCAATATTCCAGAAGTAAAAGGACCACAGGAGCCAGATACTACCTGGGAGTACTCTGACGCCCTGTTCCCTGAATCTACTGGTTCGAGCAAAACCCCGGCGTGCTAGGAAATGTCAACCTCGCTTTCTACCGTCGTCCGGACACAGGGGAAGACGGAGACTATGATGAAGGTTCCGCTAGTTGGTTCGCTTGAAGTGACCCGAATGCAGCTAGCTGAGAACCAAAAAGACGACCCAAGTCTGAAGATTGTCTTCAGCAAGATTGGGAAGGAGTTTCACTCCAATAAAGACACTACGTACCGCTTTTCTGAATAGGCTGGTCTACTGTATCGGCATTGTCGTCTTTCTACAGGGAGGACCTTTAAACAAGTAGTCGTGCCAAAGACACTTCGACAACACATTTTGAAGGATGCACACGAGGGAATTATGGCTGGTCACCAAGGCGCGCGACGGACTACAGACCGTATTGTCACGTGGTCGTGACGTCGACGAAGGCAGCAGTCAGCAAGTCGAGATGAAACTCTTTATTAGGCCGAACCTGTGGCCGAGAAACTGAAAGCTACAGCAATACACTGATAGCGGCGGACAGAGCGTCGACCGTCGATCAACTGACAAGCGGTCAAGCGCGTCGGCTTTTATACAGGCGCTATGGAACTTTCCAGCAATATCGCTGGTGGCGGCGTTATCTCTCGACAAAGCTGGAACATTCGCGTGCGGCACGCAATCTTAACAAAACGATCTACTAAAATCGTGAAGCTTCTCGAACACTGCTTCACGGCCAGCGTCGAGCGTTAATAACCATCCTTGCTGGTCAAACTCGAACACATCAAAATAAAAGAAGAAGCGGGCGTGGCATTGCCCCCCTCTGAAAAAGCATCGTCCCGATGCTTGCGACAGAACATGCAAAGGAAAAACAAGTGCATACACAAATAAATTACAATAACAAAGGAAAAAGTAGAGTTCTCAGGTTCGCTAACGCGCAAAAAACGGCTTAAGGCGCACGACATGGACGACTTCAGGTCGTGCGCGGCGTCGCTGGGAGTTCGTAATGCCGTCCGGGACGACCTCGTAGTGAAGAGCACCGTGACGTCGAAGCACCTTGTATGGGCCGAAGTATCGCCGAAGAAGTTTTTCACTGAGCCCACGTCGGCGTATCGGCGTCCAGACCCACACACGGTCACCGGGTTGGTACTCCATGTGGCGTCGTCGAAGATTATAGTGACGGCTCTCGACCCTCTGCTGGTTCTTGATGCGCAGGTGGGCGAGCTGTTGAGCTTCTTCGGCGCATTGCAAATGGGTGGCAACGTAGAGATCGTCTTCGTCGGTGGCGGTTGGTAGCATTGCGTCGAGCGTCGTTGCCGGTCTCCTTCCGTAGACCAGCTTGTACGGCGTCATTTGCGTCGTTTCTTGCATGGCCGTGTTGTATGCGAACGTCACATACGCAAGGATGGCATCCCACGTCTTGTGTTCGACGTCGACATACATGGCCAGCATGTCGGCGATGGTCTTGTTTAGCGGCTCGGTGAGGCCATTGGTCTGTGGGTGGTACGCTGTGGTCCGGCGGTGGCTTGTTTGGCTGTATCTCAGTATTGCCTGAGTTAGGTCAGCAGTAAACGCCGTACCTCTGTCGGTAATGAGGAGGAGGATGTTCTCAACGAAGAACTTTGCTACCTCGGCGGGACTGCCTCTGGGTAGGGCCCTTGTCTCGGCGTAGCGGGTGAGGTAGTCGGTAGCTACGACGATCCATTTGTTTCCGGTATTGGACGTCGGGAACGGCCCCAGTAAGTCCATCCCAATTTGCTGGAACGGCCGTTGAGGTGGCTCGATAGGCTGCAGAAGTCCGGCTGGCCTAGTCGGCGCTGTCTTGCGTCGCTGACAGTCCCGGCAGGTCTTGACGTAGCGAGTTACGTCGGCGACAAGGCGCGGCCAGTAGTACTTTTCCTGTATTCTTGCGAGCGTGCGAGGAACACCCAGGTGCCCAGACGTCGGGTCGTCATGCAGAGCCTGGAGGACTTCTGGTCGCAATGTCGAGGGCACTACGAGAAGGGAATCGGCTCCAAGCGGCGAGAACTTCTTCTTAAGTAGAACACCGTTGCGCAAGAAAAACGACGTCAGTCCTCGCGTGAATACCTTGGGAACAAAGGTGGTCCTTCCCTCGAGGTATTCCACAAGGCCCCTGAGTTCTGGGTCCGCTCGCTGTCGTTCGGCGAAGTCTTCGGCACTTATGGTTCCCAAGAAGCAGTCATCCTCCATGTCGTCCTGCGGCGGTGGGTCGACGGGGGCGCGGGACAGGCAGTCTGCGTCTGAGTGTTCTCTTCCGGACTTGTAAACGACGGTTATGTCAAATTCTTGAAGTCGTAGGCTCCACCGTGCGAGGCGACCTCGCACGGTGGAGCCTACGACTCAAGTTAGCTAGCCAACACAATGCGTGGTGGTCGCTCACAA
This sequence comes from Rhipicephalus sanguineus, assembly GCF_013339695.2. Taxonomy (NCBI): domain Eukaryota; kingdom Metazoa; phylum Arthropoda; class Arachnida; order Ixodida; family Ixodidae; genus Rhipicephalus; species Rhipicephalus sanguineus. The sequence continues at coordinate 5,983,003 of NC_051178.1, read as the reverse complement.
CTTCGAAGGGCCGGCCGTAGAGGTAGGGGAGAAACTTCGATGTTGCCCAGATGATGGCCAGGCACTCCTTTTCTGTTGTGGAGTAGTTGATTTCTGCCTTTGATAGCGACCGGCTAGCATAACTGATGACCCTTTCGAATCCGTCGGTCTTTTGCACAAGGACGGCGCCGAGTCCTACGCTGCTTGCGTCGGTGTGGATTTCCGTATCGGCGTATTCGTCGAAATGCGCAAGTATGGGAGGCGTCTGCAGGCGCCGTTTCAATTCTTGAAATGCTTGAACTTGCGACGTTTCCCACCTGAATTCGACGTCGGCCTTTGTGAGTTGCGTCAGTGGCTCGGCGATCTGTGAAAATGCCTTGACGAAACGTCTGTAATAGGCGCACAAGCCGAGAAAACGGCGTACGGCCTTCTTGTCGGTGGGCGTCGGGAAGTCAGCGATGGCAGCTGTTTTCCGCGGGTCCGGGCGAACACCATCCTTGCTGATCACGTGACCCAAGAACAAGAGCTCCTCGTACGCGAAGCGGCACATTTCAGGCTTCAAGGTGAGTCCGGAGGTCTTGATTGCTTGAAGTACAACTTCAAGGCGCCGAAGGTGTTCGTCGAAGTTTGAGCAAAACACAACGACGTCGTCCAAGTACACGATGCACGTCTGCCACTTCAAGCCGGCGAGTACTGTGTCCATAACCCGTTGAAAAGTCACAGGTGCCGAGCAAAGACCAAAGGGCATGACCTTGAACTCGAACAGGCCGTCTGGTGTTATAAAAGCAGTCTTTTCTCGGTCTCTCTCGTCGACTTCTATTTGCCAGTAACAGTCTTGAGGTCCATCGACGAAAAATACTGACACAAGGTGGTTTCAAACTACGCGCCCAGGCCGATTTCTGCGCCCTCCCAATCGTTTGTCGCATACGTGCGAAAGAAGGTAAATGTGTGGCTGAGAGCGCGTGCCTGCTTGACCCAGGCCAGAACAGCTGCGCGCGACCCGCGCGGGACACAAGCAGAGGAAGAGAAGAAGAAGAGGTGTAGCTTGAGTGCTGGCAAGAGGACTCTTCTCCAGAGCTGCTCAGAGACTTCCGTTTTAGTCATCTCCTGCTTCCTTCTCGGGCACAAGTTCGCCCAACTCGCTATAGTATATTAACCCATTAGCGCCCAGCGTACTTTACAAAGTACGCTTCATTTTTTTGGAATAGAAAATATAGTATCCAATATTCAAATTTTTCTGATTAGCATTTTTGATGCTAAAGGTTGCAGCAAGAGACTCCTAATCGAACATACTGACTCAGGTAAATCTTTTCTGTGCTTCGAGTTGTTAAACTTTTGGAAAACGAGCGCCCGTCGAACGCATGTGACGACTACTACGTTTTCTCAATTAATTTAAGGTTTCACACTGTATATATTGAAAAAACAGATTGATTGTGCTTCAAAAGGAACAATGTAACCGCGGCGAAACTCAAGAATCAGCTGTAGTGCACAGTTTTGCTCTGAGGGGTAATCAAATGTTGGTGTACTTTTTGTAGTACACTGGGCCTTTGTGGGAGCTTACGTGTGCATTGCGTTGTAGGTTGCCTCAGAGATCGAACCAGGTATTTTCTTCAGAAGAATGCCGTTTTTACTGTCATTTGAGACTCGGGAGACTGCAACAGATGCCGCCAGGGATATACGAGACCCTCTTGGTGAAGTAATTGTCACTCCCAAACAGCTGAGGAGGAGGGGGACGTCGGCTGTGCGAATGAATGCCTTCTGCCTGATGAAACGAAAAAAATCAGGAAGACTGCTTCTGTTTGATCCGGGTAACGAGTTTCCTTTCGTAAAGGGCAAAGACAATAGCATAGTTGCTATGGCGATGAACTATGACACAGTCGAGCCACTACGCTCTGTAAGCAGATGATCATCAACTCAAAAGAAAAACGTAGTGCCATCACGAAACATCGTCAGCAGCTAGAGAAATATTGCCATGGGAGTGATTCACCTCCACAATCAAGCTGCGCATAACTTCAGAATTTTCATTCGTGGGAAAATGAGTTGGAAGCACCTATTTACACAGATCATCAACATTGCTGCACTGAATACATAGCGGATCTGCCAATCTACTGGACGTTAGCAGAGCCTCTATGCGTCGACTGCTGTCATTCACCTGCATACTTGCAAGACACTACCTGTGCCGTGCACACATTAGAACTATCAAGAGGTCTTCCGTGTCCAGTGTGCCTGCCAGTCCCCTCCATCCATATGGGCATTTCACAAGAAGATTGAAAAAAGGTTGAAGTGCACTGTCTGTGATAAATAGAAATGATGCTGCGAAAAGTATGGTGCAACGCTTTGCATGAAGCGTCTTTGTTTGGACAAGTTGCATGTGCCAAAACAACTTTTGTATTAGTATGGCAAGGGCCAAGCATGCTGGCTATTCTTGTGCCGAGCCAGCTTGCATTGCTATCGCGAGAGCCCAGCGTACTTTCTAAAGTACAGTATCATAACTTCTGAAGGAATAGATGTAACGCTATGAAACTTGCCAGATGTTGTTGTCTACTGTAGTTAGATAAGTGAGCGAAATTTCAATTACATTCAAAAATCAGTTTCTGCGTGGGCCTTAATGGGTTAAAGTGTGTTTTTTGAACTGTGCGTTACAAATCTGGTGGAGGTGCGGGGTAGCATGCCAAGCCCTTCTCGAGTGACCGAACGCAGTCCAGAACCACAGCGACTTGAACCCAACGAGCTGACGCCTGTTCATCAGCGCTGCAGTCGACGCCTACGTGGTGAGGCTCCTGAGTTTTCACGTTTGTCGGATTCTCTTAGACCCTTAGCGGCTGTGAACGGCGGTGCTACCGACATGACAGCTCAGCTCACACCAGCTAACATCGTAGTGAATCCCCCATTGACGCCGCAGCCTTTTCACGGCGACACCTTCGAAGACGCGGAGGATTGGCTAGAACAATTCGAGAGCGTTGCAAAGGCTAACGGATGGGAAGCGGATCGCAGACTGGGACGCGTTTACTTCGCGCTGGAGGATAACGCACGAACGTGGTTCGAAAACCACGAATCTGCCATGCCGTCATGGGATGACTTCCGACGGGAGCTGCTCGCCACTTACCCCAGTACAGATCGCAGAGAAAGAGCCGAGGCTGCTCTCCAAGCAAGAAGCCAGCGCAACAACGAGAGCGTGGCTATGTATGTAGAGGACATGTCTCGTCTCTTTCGCCGAGCGGACCCAAACATGAGCGAGGACAAGAAGCTGCGTCATTTAATGCGAGGGGTAAAACAGGAACTGTTTGCCGGACTTGTTCGCAGCCCGCCGCGCACCGTCACTGAGTTTTGTTCCGAGGCGGCTGCAATGGAAAGAACGCTACAACGGCGAGCAAGAATGTATAACCGAGAGATGAACATCGCCTCTTTGGACGCATTTCCAGCAGCCTTCGGAAACAGCATGGAGATGTTGCGTGAGCTGGTACGGTCTGTAGTGCGAGAAGAGCTACAGAAACAGCGACTTGGCCAGAGCGCTCCAATGCTTTCATCACTGGCCGACGTGATACGCGAGGAGGTTCGACAGGCGGTCCAGGAGCCTCAGACAAACGCACATACAGAAGTGCCACTACAGCGTCAGCAGCCCAGTGTGTCCTACGCCGATGCCTTACTGCGAGGAACTCCCGGACGTGCAGATGTCGCAGCCACAACTCCGATACAGCACCCGATGTATCCAAGCACACTGCAGCCACAACCCGAGAGGAGACTCAGAAAGAGCGATATCTGGCGCACTCCCGATAGGATACCCCTTTGTTACCACTGTGGGGAGGCTGGCCACATCTACCGTATGTGCCAGTATCGCCAGGCAGGTCTTCGTGGTTTCCCTGTAAATGCACCTCGACCACGAAATGGCGAGCGCCCCTTCGAAATCGAGGAATACCTCTCGAGTCCTCAAAACTCACGTGGCTTTCAGCAACACGAACCTCGAGCTACGACGGCGGGGAGGTATCGGTCGCCGAGCCCCCGCCTTTCAGCAAGCTCTCCAAGACGCTGTTCACCAAGCCCGCGTCGGGAAAACTAGAGTCAGCGACCTGTGGAGGCAAGGCCGCTGTCGACGCTGATGCAGAAGAACCTCCATCGCTGACTCTGAACGACGACGACAGACTCGGAAACCGGTGCCGTGGTAGCGATGTTGCTTCAGATTTACGCGTGTTTATTGATGGCTACGAAGTCATTGCACTGGTAGATACAGGCGCTGATTATTCAGTAATGAGTAATGAGCTTTCTAAAATACTGAAGAAAGTGCTGACGCCTTGGAAGGGACCACAAGTTCGCACAGCAGGAGGGCACCTCATCGATCCGACGGGAATATGCACCGCAAGAATTGGTATACGGGGCTTCACATACGTCGCCAGCCTTATTGTGCTGCCCGAATGCTCAAGAGATTTGATTATCGGCATGGACTTCTTGCAAGCTAACGGCGCTGTAATCAACTTGCGAGAATCTTGCGTCTCATTCTCAACGAGGCACGCTATCGCAACTTTCGACACTGAAGAAGACGTTTATGACCTCTGTATTGCGGATGACGACGTCATGATACCGCCGAGATCTAGCATCTCTGTCGCAGTAACCAACAGAGCGTTCAGTGACTTCGAAGGATTTGCTGACAACAACACCGACCTGATGCTTCAAAAAGGAATCTGCATGGCACGAGGCCTTGTTCAGCTGCGTAGCGGATGTACCAACGTTCTGCTTACTAACTTTGGAAATGAGATACAACACATCGCAAAGGGAACCGTCGTCGCCAGTCTGAATGATTTCGTCCAGGTTACGGAGCTGAACACTTCTGAAACCACGACATCTGGTTTACAAGACGTGGACTCTGTCCTGGCAGCTATCGACATCGGACCAGGACTACTGCCCCATCAAAAGGAAGAAATAGAGAGACTTATAAGGGAATTCGCCGCATGCTTCTCGATGTCATCCAAAGTTCGTCGTACACCTATCGCCAAACATCGCATTATTGTCGATGAGTCGGTGAGGCCTATATACCAGCATCCCTACCGGGTGTCACCTAAAGAAAGAGAGGCTATAGGAAATTAGGTTCAAGAAATGCTCAAGGACGACGTCATTCAGCCGTCAGAAAGTCCCTGGGCCTCACCTGTTGTCCTTGTAAAGAAAAAGGATCAGACCTTGCGTTTCTGCATTGATTACCGGAAACTGAACGCCGTCACTAAACGGGATGTTTATCCTCTTCCAAGGATTGATGACACTCTGGATAGGCTACGAGATGCAAAGTATTTTTCCTCGCTGGACCTTAAAAGTGGATATTGGCAGATCGAAGTTGACGAAAGAGATCGCGAAAAGACGGCGTTTGTGACACCGGACGGTTTATACGAGTTTAAGGTTCTTCCCTTTGGCCTTTGTTCAGCACCCGCCACCTTCCAGCGAATGATGGACACAGTGCTCTCCGGTCTGAAATGGCAGTCTTGTCTCGTTTATCTGGACGATGTCGTAGTATTCTCTGCTACCTTCGAGCAACATGTGGAAAGGCTGCGGGCTGTGCTCACCGGTATCAAGTCAGCAGATTTGACGATAAAACCGCAGAAATGCCATTTCGGCTTCCGTGAACTCCTTTTTCTCGGCCATGTCATCAGTGCGGAAGGCGTCCGCCCAGATCCTGGGAAGACTGAGGCCGTCGCAAAATTTCCAAAGCCAACGGATAAAAAGGCCGTGAGGCGATTTTTAGGACTCTGCGCCTATTACAGACGATTCATCAAAAATTTTTCGCGAATCGCTGAACCGCTGACTCGGCTGACAAAAGAAGATGTGCCCTTCGTTTGGCTTACTGAACAGGAGGATGCTTTCAATGAATTAAGGAATTGCCTTCAAAGCCATCCTGTTCTTGCGCATTTTGACGAAGAAGCGGCAACAGACATTCACACAGATGCAAGCAATGCAGGTCTTGGGGCTGTACTTATTCAATGGCAAAATGGACAAGAACGAGTTATTGCGTACGCCAGTCGCACTCTTTCGAAAGCGACCCAGGCCAGAACAGCTGCGCGCGACCCGCGCGGGACACAAGCAGAGGAAGAGAAGAAGAAGAGGTGTAGCTTGAGTGCTGGCAAGAGGACTCTTCTCCAGAGCTGCTCAGAGACTTCCGTTTTAGTCATCTCCTGCTTCCTTCTCGGGCACAAGTTCGCCCAACTCGCTATAGTATATTAAAGTGTGTTTTTTGAACTGTGCGTTACAATACTTTGCGTTGTGTAATCGATCCAGGGTGTCGTCTATCTGGGGAAGGATATACACGTCCTTCTTCGTGACTTCGTTGAGGCGACGATAATCGACGCAAAAACGTAGAGTCCCATCCTTCTTCTTCACTAGCACCACCGGGGATGCCCACGGTCTCTTCGACGGCTGGATGATGTCGTCGCGTAGTATTTTGTCGACCTGTTTCTTCACGGCCTCGTGTTCTCGCGTCGAAACTCTGTACGGGCTCTGACGGACTGGTCTGGCGCTTTCCTCTGTTATGATGCGATGTTTTGCCACGGGAGTCTGCCTAATTCTTGACGACAACGAAAAGCAGTTCTTGTATTGCAAGAGCAGGGTTTTGAGCTGTTCTTGTTTGTGCTTTTGAAGGCTGGGATTGATGTCGAAAGCTGGTTGCGGCACTTTATTCGTCGGAGTAGGCTCGGGAGAATCGGTGAGGCCGAAAGCATTGCTGGCTTCTATGATTTCTTCGATGTAGGCGACCGTCGTGCCTTTGCTCACGTGCTTGTACTCGTTGCTGAATTTCGTGAGCATAACTGTTGCTTTCCCTGCCCGCAGCTCTGCCAGTCCTCTTGCGACGCAAATCTTGCGGTTAATCAAGTGGTGCTGGTCGCTTTCAACAACGCCTTCGAGGTCTGCTGATTTCTGAGTGCCGACGGAAATGATGATGCTGGAGCGAGGGGGAATGGTGACCTGGTCTTCCAGCACATTCAAGGCGTGCTTTCTTGGTGGAGTGTGCGGCGGTAGTGCCTTTTCCGTGGACAGTGTTATTGACTTAGACCTCAGGTCGATGATTGCACAATGAAGGCCTAAGAAGTCCATACCAAGGATGACATCTCTCGAGCAACGTGGCAGGATTACGAAGTTCGCGGGATAAATCCGGTTGTTAATGGTGAGTCTCGCTGTGCAGATTCCCTCTGGCGTTACGAGGTGACCTCCAGCTGTCCGGATTTCGGGGCCTTCCCAGGCTGTCCTAACTTTCTTCAGCTTCGTGGCGAACGGTCCACTGATGACAGAATAGTCGGCTCCGGTGTCGACGAGGGCTGTGACGCTGTGGCCGTCGATAAGAACGTCGAGGTCGCTAGTTCGTCGTCTTGCGTTGCAGTTAGGTCGTGGCGTCGGGTCACGGCTACGTCGATTTGTTCCGCTGCTTCCACGTTGCGTCGTCAGGTCTACTTCGGTCCGCGAGGCTTCGTCGTCAGGGCTCTGTCTGGTTCGCGTCGGGTCTTCAAAGTTTCGTCGTGGCGTCGTCGTCGGCAGCGGATGATCTTCGATGTTTCGTCGTACAGCAACCGCACCTCCATCGGTTGCTGCCCTTAGGTTTCCGGATACGGGATAGGCGACCGGCCCCGGAATGGGCCAGTATACTGGCGGCGTTGGGGAGAGGCGTAGCGGCCTGGCGACGGCGATCGGGAAGGTCCTCGGGGGGTCCACTGCGCTCCTGCCAGATAGTCGGCGATGTCACGTGGTCGTTCACCCTGCCCTGGACGTGGCGCGTCGATGGCGAACCCGCGCAGTCTCATCCGTCGATACTGGCAGCGGCGGTAGGTGTGGCCGGCTTTTCCGCAGTGGTAGCAGAGTGGACGATGGTCGGGGGCGCGCCAAACGTCGGTCTTCCTCGGCGTGTATCGCTGGCCGGTTGGCGGGCGGTATGGCGTCGGTGGTGGCGGCGTTGGTGCCTGGCGGCGGAACTGCTGGGCCGGCGCGGCGTCTTGACGCGGGCGAGGAGGGGGGGGCGTTGCGTCGGGCTGCAGCAGCATAACTCATTGCTTGACGCTGCGGCGGTGCCGGCTGAGGAACACCCAGTGACTCTTTCATTTCCTCGCGGACAATGTCGGCGATCGAATCCACTTGAGGCTGCGGCGAAGGTAACAGCTTGCGCAACTCCTCCCGCACGATCGCTCGGATGGTTTCGCGCAAGTCGTCGGTGCCTAGTGAGTGCACTTCGGAATAGGTTGCAGACAGCGGCAAGCGGTTGTACTGTGTCGTCCGCATGTCCAGTGTCTTTTCAATAGTCGTAGCCTCGGTGAGGAATTCGGCGACCGTCGTGGGCGGGTTGCGGACAAGTCCCGCGAAAAGTTCTTGTTTGACAGCCCGCATGAGCAGGCGAACTTTTTTGTCTTCCGCCATCGCAGCGTCGGCCTGACGGAAAAGTCGAGTCATCTCTTCCGTGGAGATGGTGACGTTTTCGTTTGGCAGCTGCACCCGGGTCTCCAGCAAAGAAGCGGCTCTTTCCCTGCGGACGACGCTTGTGAACGTGTGCAGGAATGCGCTGCGGAAAAGATCCCAGGTCTGCAGTGAGGACTCCCGATTCTCGAACCAGGTTCTGGCCGCGTCTTCGAGGTAGAAGTACACGTGACGCAGCTTGTCTTCATTGGTCCAGTTGTTAAAGATGGCGACACGGTCGTATGTTTCAAGCCAGGTTTCCGGGTCTTCAAACGACGATCCGCGGAAGGTTGGCGGCTCCTTGGGATGCCGAAGAAGGATCGGCGCAGGCTGCACGGGGTCGGTCATCGTCGCTGCGGTCGATGTTGGGATCTGCGGCTGTCTGTCTTTTTCGGGAAGGAGCCCGTGCTCTGGCGGCTGTCCCTTCTGTCTGCGGCTCGTTCGACGATCCGGGTTATCTCTCGACAAAGCTGGAACATTCGCGTGTGGCACGCAATCTTAACAAAACGATCTACTAAAATCGTGAAGCTTCTCGAACACTGCTTCACGGCCAGCGTCGAGCGTTGATAACCATCCTTGCTGGTCAAACTCGAACACATCAAAATAAAAGAAGCGGGCGTGGCAGTATCCTTGGGGATTTTTACTGGCCAGGTATGCATGAAGAAATCAGACGGTTTGTTAAGTCGTGCGACGTCTGCCAGAGGACAACGCCGAAAGGGAAAGTCGGAGTCGCTCCATTGGGCAACATGCCTGTCATACGGACACCATTCCAGAGAGTCGCCATTGACCTGATCGGACCGTTATCTCCTCGATCAGATAAGGGAAACCGCTATGTGCTTACCCTAATTGACTGCGCTACTCGCTATCCTGACGCAGTAGCCCTACCCAGCATCGACGCTGTCAGTATTGCAGAAGCCCTCCTTGAAATATATTCCCGAGTGGGCCTGCCTCGAGAAGTGGTTACCGATCAAGGTAGAAGTTTCACGTCGGAACTCATGAAAGAAGTGGACCGACTACTAACTCTAAAGTTTTTTCGCACTACTCCATACCATGCTATGGCGAATGGATTGGTCGAAAAATTCAACGGTACGCTGAAGGCCATGCTCAAAAGGGTGTGTCAGGAGAAGCCGCGGTCATGGGATCGCTACATTGCTCCTCTTCTCTTCACTTATCGCAAAGTACCGCAAGCCAGCTTGGGCTTTTCACCATTTGAGTTAATCTACGGCACACATGTGCGTGGACCTTTGAGCGTTTTGAGAGAGCTGTGGACGAACGAGAACATTGAAGATGAAGTGCGAACAATGTACACTTACCTTGTGGACCTTCGAAACCGACTCGAACACACCTGTAACCTCGCTCATGAGGAGCTTGGTAAAGCACGTGAAAAGCAAAAGCTTTATTACGACCGTAAGGCCCGACACAGAATGCTACGGCCCGGTGACAAGGTTTTCATTCTCCTTCCTACAGACACCAATAAGCTTCTCATGCAGTGGAAGGGCCCGTTTAAAGTTGCTGAAGGCAAGAATGATTTTGATTATGCAATTGACTTAGGGCAGAGCATCAAGGTGTTCCACGTGAATATGCTGAAGAAGTATGAGGAAAGAGAAAGAACGTCTCCTCATCAGGTGGCTGCAGTGAATACTACAAGTGCAACACTTGGGGAAGAGGCGAACAGTGAGAGCATCGACTCTGAAGATAGCATCCCATCTCTCAGTCTATGCCAGACGCAAACGGCATCAGACGTCAAGATATCGACCAAATTGGAGACAGACCAACTTGAACAAGTTCGAGCATTGTGCGAAGAGTTTGCAGACATATTTTCGGACCTTCCCGGCAAAACACAACTTGTCGAATGCTCTCTTGATCTCGTCATCGAAAAGCCGGTTCACGTGCCTCAGTACCCGATTCCTCTAGTTCTGCGTGAGAACGTCGAAAAAGAGGTACAGGAGATGCTCAGAATGGGCATAATCGAGAAATCCGAGTCGCCATATCATGCGCCGATCGTTGTCGTCAAGAAGCCCGACAACACCATACGGTTGTGCATTGACTTTAGGGAGCTGAACAAGACCTTGGTTTTCGACAGTGAAGCAATTCCGAGAATTGATGTTGTTCTAGCTCTTGTGGAAAAACAGAAATTTTTCTCGAAATTCGATTTCACGAAGGGCTATTGGCAAGTGCCCATGGCTCCAGACAGTCGCGAAAAGACGGCATTTTCGACCATGTCAGGGCTCTACCACTTCAAATACATGCTTTTTGGTATTAAGACTGCCCCAGCGATATTTGCACGGCTTATGAGGAGAGTTCTAGGCGATTTGCCGAATGTGCATCATTATTTTGACGATGTGGTCATTGCTACTAGCACATGGCATGAACATATGGAAGCTTTACGACTTGTCTTCGAAAGAATCCGCAATGCAAACCTCACAATCAAACCGAGCAAGTGTGAGATCGGAGAGCGTACTATTACATTCCTCGGACATCGCATTGGCGAGGCGAACGTAGAGCCAATGCTGAAAACGCTGGACAAGATCCTAGCCGCCAAGCGACCCACGACGAAGAAAGCTGTACAATCCTTTCTCGGTCTTACGGGATATTACAGGCAGTTCATTCCGAACTACGCAGAGATTTACAAGCCCTTGACTGACCTTACCAAGAAAGGCCAACATCACATCGTATCATGGGGACTGACGCAAGAAAAAGCATTCACCGTGCTGAAAGACAAGCTCGCCGCAAGTCCCATACTGCAAGCCCCGGATCTTTCGAAGCCTTTCGTGCTCCGTACCGATGCCTCAAGCACAAGCATTGGCGCAGTGCTTCTGCAAAACAGTGGGGACGATATTTTACATCCGGTTGCTTATGCTAGTCGCAATCTGCTGCCTAGAGAGGCCCGCTACTCCACAATAGAGCGTGAATGCTTATCGCTCATGTGGGCTGTTCAGAAGTTTCACATTTACTTATGCGGAAAACTCTTCATTATTCAGTGCGACCACCAGCCACTCCGGTACTTGCAGTCAGCCAAACACGTCAGTAATCGAGTGTTACGATGCAGCTTACTAATGCAAGAGTACAGCTTTACCGTAGAATACATTAAAGGCTCAGACAATGTAGGAGCGGACGACTTAAGTCGCATCTGAATTGCTCTAATTTTTCTTCAGTTGTGTATTTTTCATGTGTGTTTTTTTTTTCATTACGTGCTGTGTGGAACACGAACATTCGGACTCGTGTGAACTTGTTCCCACTTTACAGTCGCGCCTGCACTTTTGCCTACTCACCGCATGACGTGGAGTGGAATAGTTGCTCGCAACTCTCTTAAGTGGGGGGTGGTGTGATGATGTGGATTGTGTGGCCCGTGACGGGGCGAAGAGGGAACGGCAGTTCTGCTCTGCGGTACGCCTTGGAGGAGAAGACGACGAAAAGGAAGCGCGGAGCGGGGCGTGCGGCTCGAGGAGTTGGAGCGCGACACGGTTCGAACGGCAGCCGATGGTCGGCGGTTCGGGTCGCGACATCGCTTAACCAGGCGTCCGGCAGCCTTGCGGACCTGGTGAGCCTGGGCGTCCTGCTTCGGGCTGCGTCACTCAACCAGGCGTCCGGCAGCCATGTGGACCTGGTGAGCCTGTTTCCCGCTCTGTGCCCGGTGCTGACACGGAGACCGGCAGCCTAGTCTGTTCCTGGCCTGAAGTCCAGGGGCCCGAGTGGTGTCACGAGGTGGCCGCGGCTCATGTTGGCGACGGGCAGCTAACCTGCGCTGCAGTGGCCTGGTGATCTACCGGCCTGCAGTGCCAGCATCACCACCACTACCACCTCGCCACGGTCAAGGCAGCGTGACTGTTGACTGCCCAAGGAGTACCGGTGACGACCGGCCTCGCCGCAGCGGCAACAGTTCATAACGGCGAGTAGGACAGTTTGTGTGCGAGGCGCGTAGGACGTTTAGGATGTAAATAAGGAATGCTGTAGTGTGTTGTGTGTGGATCGTCAGAGTTATCGGTTGTGTTAAAGTCTGTGTTGTGTGTACAGAATCACCTGACTGCCGGTTGAATTATTTCGGATCCTGGGCCCACATTACACCATCACACTCTTAATTAGCGTATTGGTAATTAGCATGATCTTAATTAGCTTGTTCGCTTTACACGGCTTCATTAGCATGGTTTAGGAAGACATGGCTTAATTAGCTGGGCCTTAGCATGATTTGGCTTAATCAGCTCTGTCACAGCATGTCCTGACTTCATCATCATCACCATCATCACCAGTGTTTATTTTTCACCAAAACAGGTACATTGGCCAAAAATGGGGGGACGGCAAGAAAGCTGCAGGTATTGCAGCGTGACTAAGCACCGTCCACCCTGCGTCAGCAATGACAGGGTAAAAGCGCAAGTAACAGTACAAGCAAAAGGCGAAGTAAATGACAGGTCAAGGTATACAAACAAAAAGGAATATTTCATAAACACATGAACACAATAATTCGTAGAGTGTGTATCATCGCTTTTGTACATAAGAAAGGTAAACAATGAAAATGTAGTTCTAGAAAAAAAAGCAAGTGATGCAAAGCAACACAGAGTGACCTATGTAAACAATGCAAACCTACAAAAATAGTGTTTGTACATCGACAGTCTTTAATTTGTCGACTTTTATGTCTTGCTGCTCATATCAATTGAGTATAGTTGGTAACATGCGGCTAAGCCTTTTGGTGCCGTAATTTGTGCGAGATAACTGAATTTTCCACGGCGGTTTATATCGATGAAAGTAAATGCTTTGAGTATGTTCAATATTTGCAAGTGTCAGAAATGCGTCGAGTTTCCCTCTGTTTGCGCTAATGTAGGATTGTAGCAACCTGAATTTGTAAAGGTCGTTTGCCATAACGATTATATGTTTATCAAATAGTTGTCCTGTGTGTTCAAGGTATGTTATGCTTTCTATTGCCCTGATCACTTTTTTATGAAGTATGTATAGCTTATTTTAATTTCTCGACGTAGTGTTTGCCCAAACCAAACGCAGTAGTTCATGTGGGCGTCGAATAGAGCGTGATATATAGGTCGCTTTATAGTAACGGGCAAAAGACATCGACAACGATTTAAAGTGCTAACCACGCGTCTCAACTTTAAGCTAATGTAGTCTGTATGCTCATTCCAGGCAGGGCTGGGCAAAGATACTTTGAGATTGTATCGCGATAAGATACAAGATACTCGGGCAAGAAGTATTTGAGATACAGATAAAAGATACTTCCGGAATAATTGCATCCGATACGATACTTCCCAATTGTATCTTAAGACACTTCGATACATTTGCAAATGTGCAATTATAGATCTATATAATGCAGCAGCAAAGGCCTATGTAGAAATGCGTTTAATTGAAACTTTTTACCGGTGACGAACATGGTTTAACTTCAACAAAATACCTGTTTGTGTCACAAGGTAATAGCTTTCTTGCTCAAGGTGTATTAGTTTCATTCCTAAAGAACTTATTGGGATTTGTTTGGCTGCTTAACATGACAGCTCTCTAACGTCTGCGCTGTTAGCGATTTTTGCTTGACATTTCTGTAAGTTATGGGTATCGCTGCTCCATTTGGCGACCATCTAGCTGGTTGCCATCTACTTGCAAGAACCTTATTAAGATGTCTCAGCACGATGGCGCAAATACAGCATCCACCGACAGGTGTAGAGCATCAACAACGTTGGTGGGGATATTCTTTGTGACGCATCGTGCGAAGACGATGACCTACGTAGTCAGCGCTCACAAATAATTGAGGACATAAAACCGCAGTTATTTTTCATATTTTACTTATCTGCTGGCGTAAAGCGTTCCTTATGAACATATTTACTAACGTGCAATCTTTTACCATTTGTTCACCGAGGGAATCTGACTCGCCAGAAAACGTCTCAGATGTATTCTAGCGGCACAAAGCGCCGCAAGTTATCACTGCTATTCACACAATTGCCACTTCTAGCTCTGCTTACCTGCAGATTTTTATCAATAAGAATAATTTAAGGTGACCTAAAAAAAAGGCAAACGTATAACAGTATAAGTCAAATGGCGAGGTGGTGCCGTATTGAACAAAGTGAAAAAGTACACAGGAATAATGAGAACCAACAGACATTATTGCCAAAGAAGGTATAGGGTATGTCATTAGTTTTAATTAGAATAAAGTATGAAGACAGTAAAGTGGACGAAAAGGTAACTTGCCGCCGGTAGGGACCGAACCTGCGATTTTCGAATAACGCGTCCGATGTTCTACCACTGAGCTGCGGTGGCGGTCATCCTCCCGTCCACCTTATGGTGTAAACATGTGGATTTAAACCTAGGAGTGTTAGCGCCTGTCGCAGCCATAGCGGCGAGTGTGGAACGCTCTTTTTCTGCCTGTTGGCGTCACGTAGCATGTGATCTTTTTACGAGCTGGCAGCTTACCACTAATCCCTCGCATACTACCTGAAGGCATCAAGTCTGCCAGAACGAGACCTTCGCTGTGAATGAAGGAAAGGATATGACTTTTAATGGCTCGATTCTTAGTTAGACACAATATTAATGAGAACCAACAGGCAATATTGCCAAGGAAAGTATAGGGGGTGTTATTCGTTGTAAGTAGGATAAAGTGTGAAGAAAGTAAAGTGGACGAAAAGATAACTTGCCGCCGGCAGGGACCGAACCTGCGACTATCGATTGGTCAGCTGCCAGCTTGTAAAAAGATCACGTGCTACGTGACGCCAACAGGCAGAAAAAGGGTGTTCCACACTCGCCGTCATGGCTGCGACTGGCGCCGACTAACACTCTTAGGTTTAAATCCACATGTATACCCCATAAAGTGGACGGGAGGATGACCGCCGCCGTAGCTCAGTGATAGAGCATCGGGTGCGTTATTCGAAGGTCGCAGGTTCGGTCCCTGCCGGCAGCAAGTTATCTTTTCGTCCGCTTTACTTTCTTCACTTTTTATCCTATTTACAACGAATAACATTCCCTATACTTTCTTTGGCATTATTATCTGTTGGTTCTCATTAATATTGTGTCTAAGTAAGAAACGAGCCCTTAAAAGTCATATCCTTTCCTTCAGGTATACAGGGTGTTTCACGTAGGTAGAGAAAACAAAAACAAACAACAAGTGGTAAACAGTCGCTGAATAAAACGAAATGTATTTGGCTTATACCGTCATGTGGCGCTTGTTATGGTATGTTTGGAACTAAGCTTAACTGGTTAATTAAATAACGTCAATAATGCGACATTTTTAATACCCAGTTTAGGGCCAAATGCGCTTCCACACATCGTACAGTGCATTTAAAAACGACCGATCCGGTTTGTTTTGTTCTTCTCTTTTTTTTCCTTTGGCGGCGTACATGCTGCGTGGTGAATATTCACGGGCTTTCCAAGAAAGCCCCCGAAATATGAAGTAAAGCCACGTTCGCAGACAGTTAATGAATAATAATAAAGCAGAGACGGAATTTAGGAGCAGGGGACAAAAGACATATTACAATAAACAGACGGGAGAAAAACTACGCAGAGGACTAGTTATTTAATATTTACCGACAGCGCAACCACACACACGGACAGAGAAAAGAAGCGAAACGGAACACAGCGAACACAGCGTTTCGCTTCTTTTCTCTGTCCGTGTGTGTGGTTGCGCTGCCGGTAAATATGAAGTACAACCAACTGGCCCAAGTTTCCGTTTTGTTACGGACTAGTTATTGCATGGGACGCAAACGGAGGACAGCAAAGAAAGCACGTATAGTAACAATCAAATTATCCTTAAAATACCTTGAATAAATTAGCAGGAATAACAAAGACAAAGTACGTCAAAATATTTCCTGTTACGTATATGCTTGTTCTATTGCATCTCACGCCGGCACCGATAGCGGGACGGTTGTTAGAATCTCCTTTGTCTGTAAGTCAATCTGATCGTACTATGTAAGTCAAGCTGGTATCCACTAGATCTTTCAAATCGCTGATGTGTGAAAGCAGCGGGACGCAATAAAGCAGCCCCATTCTTGCATTCATGAGGCTTTGCAACGAAGCACCACGTAAGACAAACTTCGATTGCGACAGTATAGCGGCATCTGAATTTGTGCGAAAGACGCCGCACGCATTGGAGTATGCAGCAGAGTGCAGTGGTTATGAACAACTGTCGTGACATCAACACAACTAAAAAAAAGAAAGCATATAGAAAAGAGGCTGCCTGCACGTAGACGTTCGCACGCTTGTTTTTGTCGAGACGGCTCGAGCGCTATCACGTGACTCTGCTCCACCAATGGGGACGCCTAAACCTCATCGCCTATGCTCGCTCGAGCACTCTGGCGGAAATATACAAGGATGTCACTGCCGTTAGTTTTATTCAGGTGGCTTACCCCCGTATTCAGAAACGCTCCTTCACCTGAACATGATTTTCCACCGCCTTCAACGCGTTTCGAACGCGTTTCGACGGCTTTGCCACGGCAACACAAACGCGTTTCGAACGCGCTGCCCAAGGCGGTGGCAAGTCAAGTTCAAGTCGAGGAGCGTTTCTGAATACGGGGGTTAGTGTCAGCAATATCAGCTTGAGAACCAGAATTCCGGTCGACGTTTTTTGTTTCGCACGGTGGTGTTTCTATAGCAGTATCTTGTATTTTAAGATACAAGGTACATTATTGAAAATATCGGAAATACAGATACAGATATTCGTTTTACGAGACGTATCGCGATGCAGATATAAGATACCCAAAGAGTATCTAAGATAGTATCTAAGATACATGTATCTGCGATACTGCCCAGCACTGATTCCAGAATATATGTTTATTAAAAATTACTCCAAACGTCTTAAATGATTTGGTCACTGCAATTTTACATGGGCCTGGGGTAACATAATTTGGTACCTGCAGGGATATGCCGAGGGCTCGGAAATGGACACATTTTGTTTTGGATTCATTCAACAATACATTCTTCTTGGTAGACCAATCACGAAGCTTTTAACATGCGTTGGCCGCTAAAGCCTCGACAGCACTGAAATCTATTCCAGTAAAAAATAGTGTGCAGTCATCAGCATATATTATGAAGTTGCAATTTTCACCAATTTTGACTATGTCATTTATGTAGTGTAAAAACAATACCGGCCCCAGAATACTACCTTGTGGCACCCCAGTTTTAATTGGTTGTGTGCGTGATTTGAAGCCGCTTATCTCAACATACTGAGAGCGTGCACTCAGATATGACTGCATAAGTTTGAGTGGTATTCCCCTGAATCCATAGCATTCTGACTTATTTAATAACAGTTCATCGATCAAAGGCTTCACTAAACTCGAAATACAATGCAAGTGTCAAAAGCCTCTTTTCGATATTGCAAAGTATGACTTCTTTCTGTGCTAATAAGGCACTTTGTGTTGAAAGTTTCTTTCTGAAACCATATTGGCATTCGGTTATTAGATCGTGTTTTCTCGAGAAACTGGCAACTCTACCGTTTATTAATTTTTCAAGGCATTTCGAGAAAACTGGTAGTATAGATATTGGGCGATAATTGTTTAAGTTGTTTTTATCTCCGGACTTATATATTGCAGTAACTTTCGCTAGTTGCATGTTGGTTGGGAAAATACCTGTTGATAACACTAAGTTGTACATATGTGTTCCGCTATGAAGTCTAATACATACTTTATTGCTCGCATTTGTATGCCGTCAGGATCACAGCTCCGACTATTTTTTATACTACCGAATAGCGTAATTACTTCAGATGTGGAAGTCGCTTTAAGAAAAAGCGTGTTTCATAGCAGCGTAATGTCAGTTGTTGTTCGCGCGCTCTGACTGGCATTTCCTATTTTCACAAAGAAGTCATTAAATTTTTCTACAAGCCTTAAGTGTACCGCCAAGCCAATTAGCTAATCGGCCGGGCGTACGTGCTCGGGGAGCGAGCAGACGACCAAGAAGAGGACGAAGAGGGCGCGCGCCGGCCGAGCAGCGTGCTAGAATGTACGAGCCAACCATGGTGATTATACACGTGGCCTCGGCGATTAGTCGCAGCGGCGGTGTTGTAAGGCGTTTGGTCGGAGCTCATCTAAGAGGCCACGGTGCTGATTATTCTGAAGGCTACTTAGTCCAGACATTAAACGCTTGAAAATGAATTCAAACGGCCCAAGCACACATAAAAATTGCCACGCCCACTTCTTGCATTCGCGTTTGGCCAGCCAGGGCGGTTATCAACGCTCGACGCAGACCGCGAAGCAGTGCTCGAGAAGCTTCGCGATTATAGTAGATCGTTTTGTTAGATTGCGCGCCGCACGGGAATGTTCCAGCTTTGTCGAGAGATAACGCCGCCACCAGCGATATTCCTGGAAAGTTCGATAGCGCCTGTATAAAAGCCGACGCGCTTGACCACTTGTCAGTTTTTTCGACGGTCGACGGTCTCTCCACCGCTATCAGTGCATACCGTATGTATTGCTGTAAATTAACTTTCAGTTTGCCGGCCACAAGCTCGGCCAAATAGAGTTTCATCTCGCACGCTCTGACTGCTGCCTTCGTCGACTTCACGAACACGTGACAATATAGTTAGTAGAAATCTCTGCCAATTTTCTTGCATGGGTTCACTTTGCACTCAGTCGAACGACGAAGAAATGAAAGAAGGTGCGTCTAGTTTGAAGACACCAACCAACGCCGGTAATCTACCGGCCGCCAAATGGAAGCATGACAAGTTTCATGCAGTTTTACGATAACTTTTTGGAACATGCTTGTTGTAATAACTTCCTCCTCATTTCTGCAGGAGATTTTAATATTAACGTACTGGAGGATAACCGTGTCACTTGCGAGCTAAATAACATTTTACTCTGTAGTGGATTTAAAAATCTAATTAGTACGTCAACACGAATTACATGCTCCACTGCATCAGCACTGGATCTTGTCGTTACCAATATTGACACAGTAATTTATAGCGCAGGCACAATAACAGCTGATATTAGTGACCACTGTCCCGTGCTTATGAACTATTTTTGCATACCTCTCGGTAAAGAGACGCGGCAGGTGCTGCATACCATAGAGCATATTACATCTCGATATCTTGAAGCTCTTACTCTCGATATATCCAATCAATTCTGGTCATCTGTATTTAGAGAAAAAAATACCGATAACGCATATGATGCGTTCATCCAAATTTTTCAACGCATGTACGCAAAACATTTTCCTTTCAAAAGGTTAAAATCTGCAGAAAGTCAAGAAAACCCTGGGTCACTCGTGAGCATTTGACAATGATAAAGCGTAAAAAACATCTGTTATCACAGTTTTTTTACGTACGCACTCTGCTGAAACTTTGACAGAATTTAAAAAAATCCCAGCATATCCACGGAGTGAATGATGATGAGTGGGCGAAGCTGCGGAGGTTCATCGGTAAACCGTGAATCTTCCGTGAATTCTGCCCAGTACATTATCACCGACGTGAGATCGGGCGCGTTTATACTAAAGGTTCGATGAGTTATAACGACTTGCAGGTCACTTTAATTTTGCATGTACGCTGTGAATTTTCATTGTTTAGAAAACCATTGTTTTAGAAAACATCTGGCGTCTTTCGTTAAGCAGCTGGCGTCTTTTCGTTTTGCTTTAGAAACATCTGGCGTTCTTTCGTATTGCTTTTAGAAATCATCTGGCGTCTTTCGTTGGTTTATTTCATCAATCAAAGGGATTTTGAACAAAATTTTTATTGTTTAATCACGCACAGGAGAAATCTCACCAGGCACTACCTTGGAGGTAAACAATGGCTGCTAATGGGAATGAGACACAAAAGAAGTCGGCTTTTAGCTAACACTTACACTTCTACTTCTACTAACGTTTCTTACTGGAACATGCCAATGGCTGCTAATAGGGAATGAGAGACAAAAGAATTCGGCTTTTAGTTAACGCGCACGCTGCGAGTTTTTTATTGTTCTCCCGTCGGCCACAGTGGACGACAATTACCAGGGATTACCAAGAAGTCAACGCGAACAAATCATCGTTTCCCCCATTCCGCGCAATAGGGCTGACGCGCTGGAGTTTTGAGTACTGTGGCGGAGCCTGGTGGCGTGCGCCGAAGTTGCTTGGGTAGTCAAAAAGGGACGCCGACCGGCGAGTTACGCAGTTCTCAGTTGCTTTAGGCGTTTTACTTAATTTTGCGCCTAGTTTTCAGGCTCAAAAAGTGCTTAAAACGTACGCAGGAACTTGTCCGCTATGCCTGCAGAATCTGACATGTTTGACGAGCGATGCCTGCTTCAACAAACCGTGCCGAAAGCAGGTGGTCTGGGCGACGGCTCTGAGCAGCACGCGGTCCCGAAGCGCGGTCGCCGCCGTTATTGTTGCGTGGTTAATTGCCTCGAACACGGGGGTAAGGATCCTAATGTGCGGTTTTACTGGTTCCCCTGAAAGCCGTACGAAGTGGAGCGATGGAACCGCTGGATACGTGCCGTCCGACGCGTGAAGTGAGTACGCGAGCAAAACGTGGTTTGCAACGTAACGTGCTGATTACTTTTCGTACGCGCATGCACGCGTTTATATATGTATATATTCCCTGTGTGCAGTCCAGACGGCACGCCGTGGCTGCCGACGGCGATCACGAGGATATGCAGCCGGCATTTCGTGCGAAACGAGAAAAACGATGCCATGAGTCACCCTGCGTATGTGCCTACGATTTTTCCGGCAGCTTACAGCCGGCTGCTTCCAGCGGCCGGCTGTAAACATTGCGCGCCGTCGCTTCTCGACCGCCACCGCACGCTGACAGAATTTGACGAATTCCCTAGAAGCAAATGTTGAAAATTACGACCGTGCATGGGGAAAAAGTGTGTTTGCGACTGAATGCGGCAGAAAACGGCACACGACGCGAATGCGCTCATTCGGGCCGCCGACGGCTAGCCTTCGTCACTGCACCTTTCTTGATTCCGTTTCGTCGTGTAATGCAAATCATGTCGGCTTTCTTAACAGCAATCTTTTCGTTTATGCACTGTCGTTAATCGCGCGAGCATGCCTCGTAAAGCTTAACTCGAGTTCAACGTCGTATGAGATTCGCTGCACTTGCGAGTTGCAGCGCGCCCAAACGGTTCCTTCAATCTCCTGCACGTCGTAAACATACTTGACGTTGACGAGCTTCTTGCGTTTACGCAGATTGCTTGGCCTGAAGAACTCAGCCACGCCAGAAACTGGCCGAGATCCAAAGCGCAGCACAACCGACAGCGGCGGCTCCATTGCGCATCTGAGCTTAGTGCTGCATGCGGCCGCCTGTCTGACTACGCGAAACCAAAGAACTTGTCGTAGGGGGCGCTTTTTAGCACCGTTTTCGCAGCGCCGCCTGG
Organism: Rhipicephalus sanguineus; assembly: GCF_013339695.2. NCBI lineage: Eukaryota > Metazoa > Arthropoda > Arachnida > Ixodida > Ixodidae > Rhipicephalus > Rhipicephalus sanguineus. The sequence goes on along the minus strand of NC_051178.1, from coordinate 5,961,365 downwards.
GCAGCCAGTCAGGCCTATATGCACCCGCTGCGAAACACGGGAAGAAGACGGGCCAGGGCAGCGGCGATCCTCCGCAGTGTAGCAGAGGTCCCTGGGGAGGGCTGTTTTGTCGTCGCGGCCAGGTACGGGAACAGCAACAAATACGCAGTGGTCTCGGTCGACCAAGCTGGTTCGGTCATCAACGCCGCATCGATTGAATGTTCCTCCTCGAGCGCTGCCGAGCAGGTGGCCATCGCCGTCGCTCTCCTCGACGAGAAGCGCGCGAACGTATACAGCGACTCACGGGCAGCCGTCCGTGCCTTCGCCGTCGGCGCAATCGCCAAGGAAGCACGCCGTATTCTCGGTGAAAAAGACATCTCTAACCACATCTTAACGTGGTTCCCTGCTCACATGGGTCATTTTGAAGGAGGCCCCACCAACCTCAACGAGCTGGCCCACTCCAAGGCGCGAGGTATGACGTTCCGCGCCCACGGAGGTTCTCCCCAGCCCACGACGTTGGACAATAGAGATCAGCCCACCACATACAATGAAATTACGCAGCACTTCTACCTAGGTAAGAGGGTCTACCGCCCTCCTCACAGAAAACTACACAGAGCCAGGCCATGACGCTTAGACTCCTGCAGACTAATTCATATCCAAATCTGGCCTTATTTCACAAAATTTACCCGGATACTTACACTAGCAGCTCGTGTCCCCTTTGTGGCGAAATAGCTAACTTAAAGCATATGTTCTGGCGATGCCCCTCATTACTGGGCAGTGAACAAGCCGACCCAGCCAAGTGGAGCTCCGCCATCAGAAGCCCCAACAAGGGGGATCAGCTTTGGGCCGTCCAGAGAGCCCACGATGCGGCGGTCAGGCTAAGCCTGCCCGTCCCAACGTGGGAGAAGCCCACTGCGCGCTAGTCGCGTCTCTCAGGACTATATTTAATAAAGTTCCACCATCCATCCAACAACGCACAGAAAAAATCTCCCACCGGCACCACCTTGGAGGTCAAGATCTGGTACTAGCGTTACGACTGGTTACGCACTACTACGAGGGACGAACGGGTGCCGCCTTAAGGAGCTTCGCCCCTAAAAACTTCCAAATAGATGAAATGCTGAACTTGAATGTGCCAAGAAAGCCTACTATCAGCGTATTTTTGAACATACCAATCGGGAACGCTCAAGTGCAACGTGGAAGCTAATTAATACCATACTCGGTCGTGATAATAAAAATGCTTCGCCTGAGTCGATAAACTTTGGGGGTAAATATTTAAATAGCGCAACACTGGCAAATCATTTTAATGAGTACTTTATAAATGCAGTTGCGTTGCGCAATGATAAAGCCGATTTCGTCGCCGGGTGCAGTCACGTGATGCAGAGTGTCTTTCTCGACCCAACAAATGAAAGTAAAGTATGCGAAGTGTTCAAGCATCTAAATATTACTAAATCGCTTGATGCCGATGACTTGCAGATCACACCAATAAAACACGTTTTAAATTTACTTAGTGGTGTACTAACCTATATATATAACTTAGCTCTTGAACATGGTGTTTTTCCAGAAACCATGAAGAAAGCCAGAGTATCAGTCATTTTTAAGGGTGGTGACCGCAACACAGAAAGTAACTACAGGCCTATATCGGCCCTTCCCGTCTTCTCTAAATGTTTAGAAAAATTTATTCATGATATTGTTGAACTAGACACAACGGGTAAAGACGTCATATATGCGGATGATTCAACAATAAATAATCCTTGATGGCGTTAACTTAGATGATATTATAAGTAAACCGAATTATGTACTTTCAAGGATTTCATCATGGTCCAGAATGAACCAGCTTAAGGTTAACCCGACCAAAACCAAAGCCATTGTTTTTCGTGCGAAAAATAAAGTACTCACTACCCATCAACCTTTAGTTCTTGAATCAGTGCCGATAGATATTGTTGATACCCACAAAATACTTGGAGTTTCTTTTTCTTCCAACTTAGGCTGGGACACACATGTAAATTTTGTTTGTAAGAAGCTTTCTTCGGTAACAGGACTGATGTCTCGTTGTCGTAACATTTTGCCGCTCAAGGTCAAACTTCACATATTACGCGCTGTTTAATTCACATCTAATGTATTGCACCCTTGTATGGGCCACGACAAGCAAAGCAAATATAAATAAAGTCATCACTCTGCAAAAAAAAGGTAATCCGCCAAATTGGAAATATTGACCCGTTCGGAACAAAGCGTGAAGCTTTCCGAGAATTCAATATAATACGAGCTGACAGCCTTTATACATTTCGCTTATTGCACACACTTTATTTTTCGAATAGGGAGCTCTCCAACTTCATAAGATCACTATCATGCCTAGAGCGTCGTGTCATTACAGTTCCCACAAGAAATACAGACATTTGGTTCGTACCGCGTTTCCGCACTATGTATAAATACCAAGCCTTGGCCTACAACGTTCCCACAACACGTAACACGCACGAAAGTACGATCACCTGCAACAAGAAACAATTACACTCTCATTTCTGCTCTCTGGTGTCATAGGAACATACGCAACAAACTTTTCTCATAGTCTATTTCACGTTTTTCATAGTTTAGTCTAGTGTATAAATACATTTTATCATGTTACATCTTGTTATTTGCTTTATATTAGCGATATGTATGTAAGTGTGTTTCACGAAATGTACATATGTGTGCTTTTAGGCTATGTATACGATGTTCTATGCACGATGTACATTGATTTTTGGAAACCTTTTTTTTATTACACATTTAAAATATGTATCTCAAAAAAATATTCAGTTGTGAAATCATTTTTGAATTAGTATGTATTGTTCATGTTTCATATTGTACTTGGATGTTATGTACCTTTAATCATTTCCGCACTACTGCCATGTGTATGTACAGGTCACCAGGGCCTTTGTCAAGCCGTTCTCACGGCTTTCAGCCTTGGCGACCTTCCAGTTTTGTCTCGTAAATAAAATTTGAATTTGAATTTGAATTTGAACCTTCTCGACCGCCCTTGATGTGACGCCGCATTCCATCGCAACCAATGGAACGGAGCGCCCACTGGGGGATGGATTTCACCTTCTCATACTGTTAGCTCATTCAAAAGGGGGTGTCACCAGTGTTCGGAAAGACCCCGATTTTCGCCAAACGCGGGCCATCCTGCAAAACACACCTGGGTGGCTGCTTCGTATTAAACCGACTCTCACAAGGCGGGGCACCTGCCATTTTTTTTTCAGTTTTTGCCTTTAATCATCCTTGTGAACTGGCTGTTTGTTCTATATGAAATGTACTCCACTCTTTCAGTTAAGGCGGTAAGTTTGGCTAGTTGGTTTCGAGAATAATAGGTCATGGCACTAGCGAAGTAGGAGACGGGGACGAGATGGTCTCGTGTTTCTTCATCTCATCCCCGTCTCCTATTTCGCTAGTATCATGGCCTTTTATTCTACTCCTGCAATAGCCCTGCATGCAGAGGCAGTATATGAACATAAAAGAGCGCATGGCGCAGCTTTCGGCTTCCCGCCTTGTTGAACGCCACGTGACGATACGTCACCTACGGAAAATGAGACGTCACGCGAGTTTTGCTCATTCTTGTTCTCCAGGAAGCGAGGTAGGGACCGCGTAGCTCTCGCGCAATGCTCGAATTCTGCTTCTTTCGCTTCACTGGCGGGCTAGCAGTTGGCACAGGGGGTCTCGAGCCGAGTCTTTCTTTTTGACCATTTTTTGCGGCGTCAGTGCGATTGCAGCAGTGAACGTATTGCGATGGCTCGAGCTTTACGAGCATGCACGGTCGTGCAGGCACTGCGCCAAATTGGGCCTGCATGCTAGCCGACAGTGTATATATGGAGATTCCTAGGAACTCTCTGATCCTTCCCGTTTGCTAGTGGCAATAGTGCCACTCACGCGTGTCCCCTTAAAGCGTGACATTTGGTTCCTTCCAAAGTATGTGCTTCCCTTCTCAAGTGGTTCTGTCAAAGCCCAGGTACTAAGGCCTCCCCTCACCCTAACCTAAACACGAGAGTAGGACGGCACTGGCGTCGCATACAAACGCTTTCCCAAATTCACACTTGTTACACAGAATGTACCCTCACAGATGCAACAGCAAATTTCTGTGGTACGAAGCAACATCGACATTGGAGCACATGACATGTCAGTGCACACTACGCGCGGAGGCTGCCATCTGCTGAACAACACTATTCTGAGCTCGTCTAGCGAGTCGCTGTAGCCAGTGGGGCCCTGGACTCCATCCATCATAACCATGACCAGCCTAAATGTATCAATAAACGTTGCTGCTCTCTCCCTCTGTCCTGAATAATTAACACGACGAAATTTCTGCTTCCAGTTTTAGTACATCTGGAACCAGTAATAATTTTGCTGCATATTTCCCATGATTTCATGTGTGCTATCAATTCGCTTGAAGAGTTCATTCCGGTAATGTTTATATGAGCTGGCTAGTTAGTACAACGAATTTATTATACTCTCCCACCTTATTTATTCAAGCTCCGCGAGCACTCTTATTAATTTAATGTTTTTAAATGAAAAAATTCGGCAGATCCCACGTAGCGTGGGAGTCGACGTTATGCGAAGCATGCGGCGGGTAGGTGACTGTGGCGTAAACTTTTTTACTGAGCGACACGTTACAAAATGACGCTAAAGATTTGTATATATTTTATACGCACACATATATATGTTGAAGAGCTTCATATGTGTTATATAAGCAGTTGTTTACGGTTGGGTAACGCTGTCAATGACAACGTGGGTATTACCAACACCAGAAGCGATAAGCTGATATGTAGTGCTTATACGTGTCCCGAGAACGCACGCGTGTTTCACAAACCCGTGTGCATGTGTGCAAGAAGTTCTTGACAGTTCTTGAACAAGGGCATCATCACCGTGATCAGTGAGCACCAGCAGCTGGTCATGACTTGTTATAGGATGCGGTCGTGATCGTGGTGAAGAGGGGTCCATGTGTATTGAAGTATGTGGTATAGTAGAGCTGTTGGAATTCGTGGATGCCTCGGTCATTTCGTCGACAAATTGTCTGTCGACAGAGCCGGCGAAACGTCGGAACCTGAAGTCAACTTTCGCCGTCTAGGCTGGTAGGCCTGCATAGTGCTACGTAGACCAACATCAGTCGATGGCGCTTGTCGTATTCGTAGACTATATGGGCGTATATGGCTTACGTAGCCTAGTCTACAAAGTGGCTGTCAATCAATCCGGCATCGTCATCGGTGAAGAGGACACTTCGTCGTTCTGGTGGACGAAGAGCACCTTAAGATGCGGTGATGTGGATACCATATGTAACTTTCGTTAATGTATTCCTCCGGGGTCGAGCAATGCTTTAATATAGCTTGCTGAATCATAGGAATACAAACGTAATGTTTATTAGACTGCTATAAAAGCGGAGCCAACACTGGAACTACAGACGTCAATCTGATATGACGCCCGTATCGTAGGAGTATCATGTAGTGTTTATTGCTTTCTTGTAAAATTAGATAGCCAGCGCCACAACCACAGTTGGCGTTGCACCGATATTACGCCTGCGTAGGCTGTTTTTCCAAACCAATTTATAGGCCTGGCGTGGCTCAGTGGTAGAACACCTGATTGCCACGCAGAATGCTTGGGTTCAATTCCTGCTGGGATCCTATTTTTCATTATTTCCATTCGTTGAGCCAACGCTGCCTATGTTGGTTTTACTTAACTCTCTAGCATTTAAGTTACCAATGTCTGTTCTCGCCGTTCCTGGGTAGACATAAACTGTCAATCACCCGTGGCGCATACCAGTACACCGCGGCCCGTGGTAAACGGGTATGTGCCACACGTGTCTAGTGGAAAGGGTTTGACGACGTACGCGACAGGATTTTAAGTTATTTATGTCATGACCCGGCAGTCATATTCGCCAAATCCTCTTGCCCTCCCATGCAAATTTTGGTCTACACCAAGTTAAGGAGGCGATCATGAGAGCACCCAGACGTAGGCGGCTAGTAGATAGATAAATAGATACGTAGATAGAAACACTCAAAGTGCCAGAGGTTCGCTAAGAAATGCTTCGCATTTAAAACGCATTACCAGGTACGTTTTATAATGCACGGGCGTAAAGTGTGGCATGAAACTCTATGCATAAGAGTGTCGAACACCCTTGATTTCTTGATTTCACATTCTTATGACAGGATGGTGAGCCCTATATCCAACCATACACCCCATATATACGGTGAAGATCGGCAAATGGGTGGTTATAAGTTGCATCTGAGGGTGAAAATTCGAAAAACGTCATTTTAACACCTTTTATGGTGTGAAAATGTTTAATTTGTTGCCAGCCGCACTTGCCGCCACTTCCCTAACTCATGTGTGAGAACGGGTACTTGTCAACTGTTTACCTTAGAGCAACTAACATGATGGCATATTTTTTTCAGCGCAGTGTGTTTGTTTTCTGCCGAGATGTTTTATAGTTGTAACTATCGATAGGACTGTAAATCAGTAGTCTGTCGCAGCCGCTGCGCTGGAATTTTCTCGCCTGCACGACAAACCTGCCCAGTATTCAATAATGTATGGTTGTATTTATCGAACGAGATTACAGACAACATAAAACTCATTTACATGTCGACCAGTGGAAAGACCGAGAAACGTCTATCGAGCTAGGCAGTAACAGCCGGCACACAGCTCCTCGGTCGTCTTCACATTTTTCAAAGTTATGATGTGAATTCCTAAAGAAATTTAGCGATAGTGGCAATATCAGCATGTCATTCATTGCCGACAGCTGTTTCTTTTTTAGCATGATAAAAACGTAACTTACAATTGTAACGGGTGATCGCGTCTGTCTTGAATATCCCAAGTAGCACCAATACCTTATAAGAAAGTCGCTTTTATGTTCAGCTTCAACAGTCATACAACGCTGTTCATGTCATTTATTGAGGTCTTCTTCTTACAATATTCAAAAAAACTTTCTAGTAATGTACTCTTCAACATAAAATAAACATTCATGAAGCGTCCATGCAATATGTGGACTACATTAAGCTAAAGGTTAAAATGAAGTTACAAGTTACACTTTTGTACCGTTTATGGAACATTTATGCATTGTCGCAAGTTATGCATATGCAGCACTGAAAACAGGCCAAATAACATGAATCATTTCAAGTGGAAAGACAAACTTTGAATCATAGCTTCAGCGCATGCGTTCAATTTGGAGTACACTCCTAAGCACATTATTGATGTATTGAACACCCTGCGCAGTTTTATAGGCTATCTACATCTTGTAGCTGTTATGCACTATAATCTTCGCTGAACTGCATGTCTCGGTTGCACATATTTTGTTCTACATTATTGAATCTGCCGGACACTGACTTTTGTTCTTTCATTTAGACTCTTCTATAATTTGTTTGTATAGTCACCGTTCTCCTTATTTCTATCTCCTTTCTTTGATTTATTTTAATAAATAACAAAGATATATTTCTCCACGCACAGTTTCGTTTATTATGCACTGAAACCATTTTTCAGTTACAGTACTCAACCTTAAGAACCTAATTCACGACACCCTACAGTGTACAACGGACTTCAGCCCGTCAGTGCAACAGCTGGCTTCCGTTACCGTGTCCTCAAACAGCCCTCCAGCCAATGAAACAGACTCTCTACCCGATCAGCGTACACCAGACACCAGACCACAACCTGGACCGCCCCAACGAGCTACACAATGCACCATGCGGACCAGTTCCCAAAAGACTCGCGAACAGAAAAGTGGGGCAGTATAGGCAAGGGTGTTCCAGCTCCACTAACGTGAAACAACCTGGGAAGGGGCGAAGCATGCGTGTTTTGCGACAGATTTCTTTGACGAGGCAGTAGTGATGCCAAGCCTCAAACCTCCCCAGTGGAGCAGGTAGGCAAAAGTGTTTCAGGGCCACTAACGTGAAACCTGGGGAGGTGCAAAACATGTAGGCGAGGGTGTTTCAGCTCCACTAGCGTGAAACATAGGCAGGGTTAAGCATGCAGTGTTTTGAGAGAGATTTCTCTTATGAGGCACTAGTGGTGCCAAGCCTGATACCGGGCATGTAGGGAAGAGTGTTTCCGCTCCACTAACGTCGTCGGGAAATTGCGTCGGATTGCAGATTACCATAAGGTGCTTCTTGTTCTTCCCAACATGCTCGGTTTCAGTTCAGCCCTAAGGTGCTTCTTTTTCTTCTTTTTTCCTTCGTCTTCCTACATGCCCGTTTTCAGTTCCCTACGGCATGTAGGGAAGGGTGTTTCAGCTCCGCTAACGTCGTCGGCTATTTGCTGGGCTAACTGTTGCCTTCTTCATTTTTAGTGAAATGGTGGCGACTAGTGTGACTTACCCAATTTTTGTGGCGCATACCCGTTTATGATGCACCGTGATTACATGAAACACCATGACATTAGACGCCGACAGGCCTAGCCCCTAAGGTGCTTCGCACTTAAAGTTCCGCGGTCCAAATGCTTTCACATTATTGTGACGCGGTCTCGACGGCGAAGAAGGCGACTGTAAGATTGTTAAAGGCGAAACTCTCTATTCGGTGAACTTCTGATTGAGATATGAGCAATACAAATATTTCGCTGATAGCGGCGATCACATTGGTCGGCCATCTGCTCGTCTGTGAAATGCGTCGGCTTTTATAGATCTCTTAACGAACCTTCCAGCGTTATCGCTGGGCACGCGCTAGCTCTAGAATAAATACTTGGAAGGGTAGCGCTGGTGGACACGGACTCAAGGAAGACGCAGGGACCCACACACGGAAGCGCTGTGTCCGTGTGTCTTCCTTTAGTCCGCGTCCGCTAGCGCTACCCTTCCAAGTATAAATTTCGAACTCGCCCAAGACACAGCACTTCTAGAATAAACTCGTGTCATTCGCGCAATCTTAACAGCACAGTCTGAGATAAACGCGAAGTTTCTACAGATTGCGGCGTGGTCTGCGACGAGCGGTGGTACCAGTTCTCATGGACGATACCCGATCACATCAAAAATAAAGCAATAAGCGCGCGTGGCAATCGGACGGAGCGGATAAGCTGCGAGGGCCTCCGCAATTGGTTTTCGCCAACATTCGTCGTAGGTGGCGCCACCTGTGAAGCTCAAAGCAGGGGAGCTCGTCTTGATATGTCCACATCGTGGACATGTCCACTTCGGCTGTGCACGTTCAGTTGCTCGAAAGAGTGGCGAGCCGTGACGTCATGGCCCTCTTCACCAGGTCAATGCACCGAACCCACTAGAACATTTCCAGCCTAAAGAGAAAGTGGGCAAAATGTACAGTAACGGGGCACTTAAACAACCTTGAAAAGTCTTAACTTGCGTATGAACGGGTCCATTTGTTTGAGAACAATGCAGGAAATGCGTACCGACCTTCCAGGTGCGTCAGGCGGGCGGCCGCGTTAAACCTAATCAAGGGTTCACGTCATGAAAGTTGGTGCACGTCCTCCGAGACGCCTCCGAAAGCGGATCTCTCGGGGCAGCATTCGTTGCGGTGAAACGCATTCCGTAACTGTCATTTGTGCCGAGAGGTGTGAAAGCTTCGTGAAGTTAAAATGACGTTGCGGAAGAAGGACCGGAATCAAGGGGCGTGTTGCTCGCCGAGCTTCATCCAGCCAATCAGTGGGGGCCGAAGTGGACAGTCCACAAGGTGGATACATCGAGAATTACGCCCCAGCAGCGCACGAGGCGGACAGCCTGACGAAGGCTTCGCTGTTTCCACGGCTCTCACCGAGCGGAACTTGCTGCATTTTATTTCCCTCAACGCACGCAGTTTTGGTCAGCACCTAGCCGTGTACGGCTTCGCTGTAAAAGAGCAGAATGCGAGGGTTGCTCGAGCTTCACGTTTTGTCACATGTCGACGGAATGAGGCATTGGCAATGGTGAACAACCTGTGGAGGGCATAGAACGCTATGCAGAGGCCATCGCTAACCTGAAAGACTGCTGCCAAAGTCTACGCTACAATTAGCATGCATTCTCCTGTTTCAATGCTACATATTTTCGGAGCTAGTCACATCAATAATGTTGAAAAAGCGTGTAAAATTGTTTTGTATATACAATGAAGTGGGAAGGCGTCGTGTATGTCCTGAACTTAACTATAAGGTTGTGTGAAATGCCAGCAGACAGTACAATTTTATACAGACATCGTTTTAAAATGTTGGCTGGTTTTTTTCTACGTTGTTCGTTCCGCATATTCAGATATTGTTTCGTAATTGCCTTACGGAGCCTAACCACCCTTATTTCGCAGGTATGTCGCTACCGTATGATGACCGGCAGTCTTCGAGAAGCCTGTCAAGGCTGCGTTCGAGATGCGTTGAAGGGGAGAACTTTTCACATCCACGTGGTGGCGCCTACTACATGAGGTGCACAAGCGGAGCACTAAGACAACGCCTGTGTGGAGGGGGCCTAGTATACTGCGCCCACGCTGGGCAGTGCGTGAATGCCCGCCCTGTTAGCCTTGACAGCGGTGAGTAGGCTATTAACATGTGAACGACACTATAGTCTGACTATATTCACAATGAAAAAATCCGTAAACAGGAGGTGGGTGCTCGAGCCAACGTTTCGACGAGTGGACTTGTCTTCTTCAAGGCTTCAAGAGTTCCAGCCTTGAAGAAGACAAGCCCACTTGTCGACACGTTGGCTCGAGCACCCACCTCCTGTTTACGGATTTTTTCGTCGCAAGCTTCCATCTTCCACTTCCTGCCGTTTTTTATATTCACAATGACATTTCTGCAGATAAATGCGGTAACGTCAGCATACGAAAACAAGTTATATGCTTCATTGATATATCGTTATGTTGAAGACAACGCCAGCGAATGGAAGCCTGGAGGCAACTTGTTTCGGCAACTCGGTCGGCTTCATGTGGCTGACATAAGCCACTTCTGACAAACAACCTTATAGCACGCATTGAACGTCGGTAGAAAAGCGTCATTTTCGCATGGGATCATACATGATCAATGCAAATGCTCACGGCTGCTTCCAGATATGAAATATTACTTACATATTTTAAGTTGAAAGAAATGAAGGAATGTATACGGTTCTTCTTTTCTGTCAGCATTTATAGATGAGGGAATGCATTCTGAAGCTCCTGCTATTATTCTTCAGAAGTTCAGAATGCCCTGTGAAACAGCAGAATGGATAGAAATAGCAATAATTGTAATCTAAAAAACACAGTATAAGAGAGGGCGAAGACGCAGGACTACCAGGGCTGAAACAAAAAAATAGCGCGAAATTGATAAACCAGCCAAAACTGAGCCACCTTCAGCCAAGGGTAGCAAACGCAGCCATAATTAGGCACGCACGTGTGAAAGCAGCTGCGACGTTTTTATTTCAATGACTGAATGCAAAAGCCTTTTGTCGAAAATGCAAATATTTAGAGCATCAACGCTTCAAAATCGTAATTGCGATATTCAAGTGGGTATTTGTTGACTTCAGCAGCCCTTTTGCGCAGGATGACGAAGTTTCTTGCGCTATCGCCAAACTGATGCTCTGTTCCCCTATCGTGCGTGACTTTCCTTAAAAGGCCAGATGTGACGGCTTATTGGCGACAGCAAAAACTGAGCGCGGTATGAGTGTGCTCAGAATCACAGTTGCTGTTTCTGAAGCAGAAATTGTCATTGCGCAGTCACCTCTTACACACGTGTGCTGACGAAGTACGATCAGTTAGTGTCCGTGCTTTAGGTTCAGTTTCGTCTTCACAAAATGTACATATCCTCATTGACATTCAGTTACGTTTGCTATATTGACAGTTACAAAGGAGTAACATACGTGCTACGTTTGCGTGGGGCAGTGTCGTCCGTCCGGCCTGAGCGCGACGCCACGCGGAGTGCGTACCTGATCCTATCCAGTGAGACAGGCAGTTTGTCGGATATACGATTTCTAATGTGGGTGAGTGCAGAGCGCCGTGGATGCGGATCACTTTCGATTGTCCCATTAACTTCCGATTACAATTGAAAGCCGCGTTCAGCAATAGTTAATCTGCGAAATGAGATGCCATGGAACAGTTTTGCCCGAATCCAGGCCACTTACCGAAAGCCTTACGTGTAATTCAAGCGCGAAAGTCAATTTTTGGCCAACCTTCCTTGCGCTAACTTACAAAAAGAACGGCACACAGCGAAGAAACACATACCAAATACATCAGCGCGAACTTTCAACTGTCTATTACGGTGATGAACGAGAGACACATACAGTGGGCGCGTTAAGTTAAAAATCTCAAGCGCGCTCAAGCCGGCGAAATGCGCTCCTCTAAACTTAACGGTTCAAAAGCGACTTTCGGTGCGCGATTACGGAGCGCACTGTACGCGCCCCAACCTTAAGACGGTGCACTAGAGTTCGCGCCTGCTATGGCTTCCGCAAAAACGACGTATTTCCCACTCTCTCTCACTGACCAATTCCGTTCTCCTACCCCGCTCGTTCCTATCGGCCGTGACACCGAACAAAGTCGGCACCTAGCGGCGAACGGACGAAGCGCCCAAGTGTGGATTCGGGTGGCCCGCCGCCGCTGCAGCAGCAGTGTGTCTTGTGTTTCTTGCTGGACAATTCACGATGGAAGTTGCAACGGGGACGATTTGGTCGACGTTCAGTAAACTCATTCTTGTTGTAATGGAAGCTCGCAGAACCAATCGCCTTTTTTGTTCTAAGTAGCGATGCGAAAAGCATTCGTTCAATGCGACCGCACCACATACGCTTGTCACTTTTAACCACAAACGATTGTCCTACAGCTTACGGGCTTAGCAAAGACGAAAAAAAAAACGTTCACGTCACGTTGATTAACGAGAAAACGATGTTAGAATATGGTTGGTCGTGGTGCGTACTGCAATTTGTTGAATCGCCCCTTGCGAGGCGGCTTATGCTAATCAGATATGCGCTACGCTATCTTCAACTTTGGTACTACACTCTAAGCACGGTAACGTCTACTAAAGGTGCACATTTTCCCAATTTTGTGTACCTATAAAATAGAACTTATCTTGTAACCTTTGCAAACTTAACCGGTATAAAAATGCACAAATTTACTTTTAAAATCGAAGTTACAGAAATAATCTTTAGTACCCGTTCATAGTGTCGATCATTCTCACGTAAAAATAGAGGTTAAGTTGTACAGTACATGGTATACTGTTTACACAAAACGGCTTGCAGGAGATTTTATACGGCCACCACTCTGCGCCTCTTCTTTCCTTCGCTCTTCATTCTTCGACGCATTCTAGGAGGTTACGCTCATCGCATGCTTCGATCAGCCAGATGTGCCACAGCAACGGAAGCACAGCCTCCCACTCTTTCGCACTTCCTGCTGCGCGTGCCTCGTGTTTATTCGCGCTTTCTTGTGCGGTTTTAATGCACCGTCTATATACGTACGCTAAGAAATGCGAACCTTTGCGGAAGGCGTCACATGGAAGGTGCTTCTCTGAACACACGCGCTGGTGCATTGAAATAATTCAAGTGCATGGCTGCTTATAAAACGTGACAGTTGCGGTGACCGAGGCTAGATGCGTCGCCTTCACTCATTAGAAGAGGTACCTAACAAAACATTCGCATATTCGAGGCAACTTGGAGTTAGCATGCACTACTGTAAGGATGAAACGCGATTATTCTTAAAATGTGGTCGACCCGTCAATATCAATGAACACCAGAGATTTTATAACGGTACCATGATAGACGTGTCAGGCAATCCTCTCTTGGTCCAACTTGTATGCAGTTTAAGCACAGGTTGGCGTGATTATAATACTTGAATTATTTTTCTCCTGGTCGTACACTTTCATTGACTCTGTGATTTGTGTTTATCAAACTATGTGTTATGTGATAATAAATAGCAGTCGGCTATTGGTTACAGAGCTATTTGCCATTTTGTTCACCTTCAAATGTGGGATCAGCAATAGAAACGTGGATAAGTAGCTGACTGGTACGTATGTCCATATTACGTATGACTGCTGAATGATATTATCAGAAAAACACGCAGTATATATAAGTATGCATATGCAAAAATACAATAATACCAAGAGTGCATATCAAGAGCCGGAACGCGGTTTTCTCGAGAGATGAAAATGGTAATGCTTAAACATCTACGTAATTGGATCAAGAGAGGATACTTGTCTCATACACATGGCACAACTCATGATTAAGAATACGTGTCAATCACCTGCTCTTCTTAATTATTGTTTTAGTGGCAGGCCACATTTGGACTACACGATGCTTGTGGGCGAAGGTGTGACGTTATGAGGCATGCAAGCTTTAAGCCAACTCCAAAGGTCATTGTTTCCTGTTTTTTCTTGCGATGAGGGAAGCGTACATCTCTTCCCACGAACACCGCAACTGTCGTGCTCTGAGCAGACATGTACCAGAATTATTCCAAAGCTCCAGCGTGTGTTTTCAGGAAAGGGCAGGCCATATGACATCCTCCGCTAAAGTTTTCATCACTATGTGTACAAATTGGCACGCTGCATAACAAAGCCGGAGAAAGAAGTACGAAAGATTAGGCGTGCACAGAAAGAAGCACTAAAGGAAAAGCCACGCTTCGCTGCCTAGACGACACTTGGTCGGGCTCATCATACGCGTAGCGAGTGATCCGAAATGCGTTGCAGAAAGAAGATCGAAAGAAAAAAATTCGGTAGATCCCACGTACAGTGGGAATCGGTGTTATGCGAAGCATGCGCGGGATGGTGACTGGCGTAATTTTTCACATTGAATGAAACGTTACGGAATGACGCTAGAGAAATGTTGAAGTGGTATACACACACTCATATGTCGAAGAGTTGCATATGTATTATATAACCAGTTGTTTACAGCTGCGTAATGATGCGAACAACAACATGGGTGTTACCAACACCAGACGCGGTAAGCTGATATATAGTGCTTATATTCTTCAATACTGAATAGCGCGAATCCGAACAAGACAAAGAAGGAATACATATGGGAAGGACAGGCGTCACTCGCAACTGAGCTGCATTCAGGAAACTTTCCCTAGATATATACATAGTCGAGTGGTACGCGTAAGCGCACTGCACGTACGTTACAGTCACAGTTGCAGTTGTTACAGTTGTTATGCTTGTACTTTTCCGCTATGACGGAGCACGCACGCACGCACGGAGAACAAACGCACGCACGAACCCGTGTTCATGTGTGGAAGGGGTTCTTGACAGTTCTTGAAGAAAGTGACCGTGATCAGTGAGCCCCAGCAGCTGGCCGGACTTGTTATTCGGATCCGTTCATGATCGCGGCTACGAGGGGTCTAAGTGCAGTGAAGTGCGAGGTATAGTACAGCTGGTGGAAATCCTGGATGCCTCTTACGCTGAAATGATATATAATGCCTCCTGTCCTGGACGTGGCAGCGAGGTCTTTTGATGCCCAGTCCACATCCAAGCCCTCTTTCACGCAGGGACCAGGAGATGTTGCGTCTTGATAAACAAATGTTGAAGTCACCGGTAATGATGAGGCGCCTGGTTCTCTCGGCAGGTTTATTGTAGGAAGCAGTGATCCCGGTTTTTGCGTAATTCACGTGGTCCACGTTGCGGACCACGTGGACGAGTGGATGGTTGTTGAGCGTCTTCCAGGGCTGTTCTGTCTTCAGCTTCCTCACTTTCCTTGCGTCCGCCGCGGTGGTGTAGCGGTTATGGCGTTCGGCTGCTGACCCGAAGGTCGCGGGTTCGATCCCGGCCGCAGCGGTCGAATTTCGATGGAGGCAAAATGCTAGATGCCCGCGTACTGTGCGATCTAGGTACACGTTAAAGAATACCAGATGGTGAAAATTTCCGGAACCCTTCGCTACGGCGTCTCTCATAATCAGATGGTGGTTTTGGGACATAAAACCCCAACAATGTTTATTATCACTTTCCTTGCGTATCAGTGTGTGTGTGTTCGCGATTACTGTGTTGGTTGAGACTCTCTATCACCTGTGGCACATACCCGCAAAATATGAACTCTGCTATGCGGGTATGTGCCACACGTGACTGAGAGAAAGGGTTTCGTGACGTACGCAACAGGTATTTTGCGTTATTCATGTCATGACCAGTGGATCGTGTTCGTCATACACTGATCCCCTGCTATGCTAATTTTGGTATGTTACAAATTATGGAGACGACTTGGAGAGCGCCCAGACGTAGGCGGCTAGATAGATAGATAGATAGATAGATAGATAGATAGATAGATAGATAGATAGATAGATAGATAGATAGATAGACAGATACGTAGATAGAAACGCCCAAAGTGCCTGAGGTTCGCTAAGAAATGCTTCGCATTTAAAAGAGGCACATACCCCTTGTTAGGCGACAGCTGGGTCGGTGGACCACGGGTAGAGCGGTCATACTGAGTGGAGCACCCTGCAAATAATACATGATCAGCGTCTTGCTTCTCCTTAAGTACACTAATGTGTGCGGCATACCATAACTGCTGGCACTTTGCACATAAGCAGGACAGATGAAACCCAGAGGGCAGCCAAAAAGAGGGTGATTGTCAGCCCTTTACTTTTGTCGCTCGGTTTGTGCGTGGAACGTCTGCATTTCTGTAATGCTACTAACTCACTGAAAGCACTAACATATACGTGCAGTGTGTATAACAAACACGTGGAACTCCTCCGGCTTTCTTCTTTGCTGAAACCCAAATGCGCGTTCTTTGTTTTGTTCAGGTGATATGCTTTTTAATGGTTCAACATAACTGTGGCATAGTTTCAAAAACGGAAACCTCTGCTCAAAATGTCGCACGTGCCGTATGACGGTTTATTAACAAAGTACTGACGACTTCTGCAGTCAAAGTAGCGCCGGTCTAACAGGAACGCAGATCACGCGCACAGCAACAGCCGACCGAGCGTATCTATAGCTTCTTCCTCCTCGTCACTACAATTGCCCCCGCGAGAGAAGATGAGCCATCCTGGCGTCTTAAGGTGTAGGCAGCATCAAGGGGTCATAGTGTGGTTTAAGTCTGCTGACATGAACCGTGTCACGACCACGATGTCTGAGATCGTGGGGTGATGTCAAGAGTTCAACTATGTAGTTTATAGGGGACGTGCGGCCTTTGATGCGGTAGGGGCCATCGTAACGCGCAAGAAACCTGTTTGAAAGCCCAGGGCTGTGAGATGGGATTCACAACCAAACGAGAGAACCAGTCGACGCGTCGTTGTCATGTTGCAGTTTTTTACGACCTTGAGCGGCGCTTGTAAGTTTACGAGCGAGCTGCCTACAGTCCTCTGCGTATCTCGCCGCTTCAGACACTGGAGAACATTCGGAACGTCGGGTCGGTATGGAGGCAATGTGTCCATGGTACAAGAAGGCTCTCGTCCGTATAACAGGAAAAACGGCGAAAAGCCTGTGGTAGCTTGTGCGGCAGTATTGTACGCGTAAGTTACGAATGGCAAAACAGCGTCCCAGTTACTGTGATCTGCCGCGACGTACATAGTGATCATGTCACCGAGTGTGCGGTTGAACCTCTCCGCCAAGCCGTTGGTTTGCGGGCGGTATGCTGTAGACTTGCGGTGAACGATGCTGCATGCAGCGAGAAGGGCTTGTGTGACGTCGGAGAGGAAGACGCGCCCTCTCTCGCTGAGCAGTTTTCGTGGTGCTCCATGTCGAAGAACGAAATTCTGCAGAATGAATAATGCAACCTCACGAGCGCTGGCGGCTGGGAGTGCTGCAGTCTCGGCATAGCGCATCAAATGATCGACGCCGACAATGATCCATCTGTTGCCCAAGGGACTGCAGGGAAGTGGGCCGTATAGGTCTATGCCGATGCGATCAAAAGTTCACCAACGCCGGAAGGGCGTTGGTGAACTTTACGCCGCTGGCACGGCGTGCAAGCGCGAATATACTGGTAGACAAAGTGATACGCTTCCCGCCAGTAGAAATGTTGCCTTAGCCGAGTGTACGTTTTCAGCACGCCGGTGTGACCATGGTGAGGAGCAGCATGAAAGTAAGCACAAATGTCAGAACGCATGTGCCGTGGTATCACGAGCAGCCATTTGCGACCATCAGGCATATAACTTCTGCGGTAAAGGATGTTGTCGCGCACAGTAAAGTGGGCGGCTTGGCGACGAAGCGTTCTAGAAGCTGTGGCCGATGGATCCTGTAGGAAGTTTAGGATAGTTGAAAGCAGGGCATCCTTTCTCTGTTCAACCGGCATATCCGTGACGTCGATGGTTGATATTGTTTCGAAAGGCATTGGTGGGGAAGCTACATCGGAAGGTATCGGCGATCGAGATAGCGCATCGGCGTCAGAGTGCTTCCTGCCCGTTCTGTAGACAACGCGAATGTGAAGCCAGCAAAGGGCGTGGTGGTCGGTAACAACGTCGAAAGCACGGCCATATATGTATGGACGGAATCTGCCGAGAGCCCAAATGGTGGCCAAACGCTCCTTTTCTGTCACAGAATAGTTCGCTTCGGCCTTTTTCAAAGTGCGACTGGCATAGGCGACGACGTACTCGTCGTAGCCGTCTTTTCGCTGAGCTAGGACTGCACCAAGTCCGATGCCGCTAGCGTCGCTATGGATCTCCGTAGGTGTTTTGGGGTCGTAATGTCGAAGGATAGGCGGTGAAGTAAGTAGGCGAAGTAGTTGCTTGAAGGCTTCGTCGCACGGCGTTGACCAAGCGGACATGCCATTACTAGCCGTAAGCAAATTCGTCAGTGGTGCTATGATGGTTGCAAAATTACGTACAAAGCGCCGGAAATACGAACAGAGGCCTACAAAGCTGTGGAGCGCCTTAAGGGTTGTGGGCTTGGGAACCTCGGCGACGGCGCGAAGCTTGGCTGGGCCAGGAAGCACACAATCCTTCGATACAACGTGGCCCAATATTGTTAGCTTGCGGGCGGCGAAACGGCTCTTTTTGATGTTGAGCCGGAGGCCGGCAGTGGTGAGGCAGGTCAGTATCTCAAGCAAGCGAACAAGGTGCGTTGGAAAATCTGGTGAAAACACGACGATGTCGTCAAGATAGCACAGACACGTTTTCCACTTGTAGTTGCGAAGGATGGTGTTCGTCATGCGCTCGAAATTAGCGGGCGCATTAGAGAGCCCAAAAGGCATTACGGTAAATTCGTATAAGCCATCGGGTCTCACAAAAGCTCTCTTCTCGCAGTCAGCTTCAGCCATCGGCACTTGCCAATAGCCAGAGCGAAGATCTAAAGAAGAGTAGCACTCCGCTCCTCGCAAGCAGTCGAGTGCGTCATCTATGCGAGGCAGCGGGTAGACGTATTTACGAGTGATCTTATTTAGCCGACGGTAATCTACACAGAAGCGTATTGACCCATCCTTCTTGCATACCAGCACCACAGGTGACGCCCAAGGACTGTGGGAAGGGCGAATGGCGCCACGCTGCAGCATTTCATCAACTTGCTCGTTAATCACCTTACGCTCGACTGCCGACACACGGTATGGTCGCTGTCGTAATGGAGGATGAGAACCTGTGTGGACGCTGTGACTGACGTTCGCCATACGGTCCAAGCGCGGTTGATCGCAATCAAACGATGAGCGAGAATTCTGCAGAAGCGGGAGTACTTGCATGCGGTACGGAGGTGGCAGGTCGGCATCCAAGACAGACTCAAAGATGTCTGATGAAGGAGACGTTGATGATGATGCACAAGACGTGCGCTTAACGGGAGAAGTAAGGGCGTCGAGCGCATAACAAGGCGTGTCATCCGAAGTCTCGATGATGTGAAACGGATCAATATGATGAACACGGCCAAGAGATTCTCCTCGAAGCAAGGTGACGGGGTGATGAAACGGATTGCACACAAGCATAGCCGAAAAACCAGATGCAGTAGTGAGGACGGCAAACGGGAGAGGCAAACAGCAAACACCCTATTTTTCTGCGACGCAGAAAAAATAGAGCGATGGCGTAAAAAGGATTGTAGCATCCGGCACGGTGGAGCAAGAAACGGCCACAGGCACTGACATTGCGGGTGCTATGTCCGTGTCGGACACAAAAGTGAGCTTTTGGCCTGTACTTTCAGAAAGGTGAGGCAATGCGGCATCAGAGAACGGGAAGAGCGCCATCTCGGCCCGGGCACACTTGATGATGGCACGATGCTGAGACAAGAAGTCCCAGCCGAAGATGATGTGGTGTGAGCATGAAGAGAGCACAAGGCATTCGACAATATAGAGCGCGCCGTCAATAACTACGCTCGCGATACATGCAGCAACCGGTGCTACGGGCTGCGTACTTGCGGTGCACAGTAGCATGCCGGGAACAGCGTTGTGACCATACGTAGTTTTCGAATAATGTTCTCGTCCATGACTGAAATCGCAGCCCCAGTGTCAATAAGCGCAGTTGCGGCAGTTCCTTCTACTATGACGTCGAGTAAATTGCCTGTTGACTGTGCAGGCCTTGTAGAAGTCGCGAAGCTGGAAGTTCGTGCCTGCGGAACTGCAGCAACTAGTTTCCCTAGCTAGGGGACTGCCGACTACGTAAGGGTGAAGGCGAGCGACGACGGGGTGACGGGGAGCGATGGTTGCTGAAATGTCGTCGTGGAGGCGGCGAAAAGTGGCAGGTGAGACTTGTGGCGTGGTCGCCAGTAGTGTGTGGGTAGCCGTATCCGGGCGTTGCTGCAGCTTGATGAGCGGGGGACATGCGACGGTTGCAGAAGCGCGCCACATGGCCGGCGAAACCACAAGCGAAGCATATAGGCCGGTTGTCGCGTGTGCGCCAGGGGTTCTGAGCATAATGAGTTCGAGTTGGCATTGGAGGAGGCGCAGGTGGCTGGGCTGTTCGCGGGTGCATTGCTTCAAAATAGGCGAACGTCGGCGGCGGAGGTCGCGCCGCGACCGCGGCATAGTTCAGAGGTGTAGCAACAAGCAAACGTGGCTGGGTCAAAGGTACCGATTCGGCAAGTGCTCGCAGATAGCCTCCTGATGGAAGTAGCCAGCGATGCGTCAGGTTGTAGGGATCGATCGCTCAGAGGCAGCATAGAGAGCTGGCGGGCCACCTCCTCCCGAATAAAGCTTTTGATTTGGCTAGAGAGCGATGCAGCGGGCGACGGGTGGGAGGCTAGCGTTCGAGAGTGGTTCGGCAACTGCGACAGCGCTGCGTGCAAGGACCCTTTGTCGACGCAGCTCATCGAAACTCTGGCAAATAGTAACAACGTCCGCGACAGAAGCAGGGTTCCGAGCAAGAAGTGTTTGACATGCCTCGCCCTCGATACAATT
This sequence comes from Rhipicephalus sanguineus, assembly GCF_013339695.2. NCBI lineage: Eukaryota > Metazoa > Arthropoda > Arachnida > Ixodida > Ixodidae > Rhipicephalus > Rhipicephalus sanguineus. The sequence continues at coordinate 5,940,307 of NC_051178.1, read as the reverse complement.
GAGGATATGTTTCACTTTCTCCTCTTCGCTTATGGAGGCATTGACAAGGGAGCAAATGTTTACTACATCCTCGATGTAGCTCGTATACGTCTGACCGGGCTGTCGAGCACGCTGGCGTAGACGTTGTTCAGCGTGCAGTTTTCGTAAAGCCGGGCGGCCGAAGACTTCTGCGATCGCTGTCTTGAAATCAGACCAGGTATGGAGCTCACGCTCGCGATTGTGAAACCAGAGGTTGGCGACGTCAGAAAGATAGAAGATGACGACGCGGAGTTTGGCCGGATCATCCCAGTTGTTGGTCTAACTGACGCGCTCATAGGTGGAAAGCCAATCTTCCACGTCAGCCTCACCTGTTCCGCTAAAGATAGAAGGGTCACGGTACCGCTGAATGGCGCCGCTGGAGCTGGAAGCCGCGGCGGTGTCGGGCTGACTAGTGGCAATGTCGGTCATCGCAGCGGTTGAAGCAGCGGGCAACGTTCGATTGCGAAGTTCCAGGTTGAGGTCAGGGATTGCACCAACCTCCACCAGATGTCGTATGATGGTTTATTAACAAATTACTGACGACTTGTGCAGTCGAAGTAGCGCCGGTCGAACAGGAACGCAGATCACGCGCACAGCAACAGCCGACCGAGCGTGGCTTCTTCCTCCTTTTCACTACACACGTAACTTGAAATGGTCCGCTCTATGCACGGCTGATGCAGAAATCTAGCTGTGGTTCCAGCGGCACACAGTCGTACCGTGCATGTGTCAACGTCCGCTTCCCGTAGCGCGAGTCATCGCAGCTACGACGGGTTCGGGCAAATAAGGCAACAGGCCAGAACAACAAACGACAGTTTATTGCTGCACCAGCAACAACGCGTAAATGTCGCGTAGAGGGATAGTCCACTCTAGTAGAAAACAAAAGGTAACGCTTACTCCTTCGTCGATGGTCGGCTCGCGGGTCGTGATGTGGTCCATGTGTCGCTCCCACAGGTCAGTAGAGCAAGAGAACCCGTCTCCCTGTCTGGTCGGCTGTTTTATTCACCTGCCGTCTCTCTCCCCACCGCGAGGGTTGTTTCCCTCGCAGGGGGCGAGTTCTCTTTCCCGCGAGCAGGGAAGCGAGGACTTGCGCGAGGTGCGGCGGGAAAGAAGGGGTCGCTAGGAAAGGGGCGATGGTGCTCGCTCTCCAAGTGGCCTTTTGGCTCCCGCCTTCACTCCGCGATCGCGCCAGCGTTAAGGAAAGGAAATGGGCCTTCGTGCCCTCCCCCATCCTCCTCCCCATAAAAAGCCATCGGACGACAGAGACTGAAATATGAGGTAATATTTTGTTATTCCTCATCGAGGAAAGCTAGGACGAATCGGTCCAGGTCCGTGCCCTCCTGCGGTTGGTCCTCTGCCGTGGGTGTCGCTGGTGCCCCCACTGGTGTCGCCGCTTCCTCCGAAGTAGCCACCGCCTCTGAAGTAGCCACCACCGGACTCGTTGCGGCCTCCGCTGCCGTGCCTGCTTGAGTCATGGCTTCCCCAGTCGTCGCTTCCGTCGTCACTGATGCGGTAGATCTGGCCTGCGCGTGCAACCCTGTGGTCTGGTCCGCGCCCCCTTGAGCCCCGCCTCCCTGCTCGTTGGCGGCGACTGAGAGGGGCGAATCGGCGAAGTGTTTCGCTCCAGGCGGCCTCTCCAGCATGGCCCGGGCTTCTCCGATCTGGCGGGGCTCGGGGTTTTCGGCGTGCTGCGCCATGGCCTCGAGGGAGCATAGGCCATCGGGGTGTTCACACAACCCTGGCGCGTCTCGGGGGTTGCGGTCCCGAGGCAGCGGGCTCTCCCAGTTGGGTTGGCGTTGGTCTTCAGGCCTCTTGTGTGGAGGCCGGGTGGTGAGACGATGAGGTAGCGTGGAAGTGGCCGTGTGATGTACCTGTCGACCTCCAGTCAGGCGTCCATGGCGATGCTTGCCGGTGGTTGTGGGGCTGCGACAACGACGACGGAAAGTGGGTGTGGGCTCGCCTTGAGGAGGCAGTCTCCATTCGAAGCCGTCTTGGCGGCACCTATTTCCCTTTTGCTTATCCATCATCAGAGTTGTTTCCACCTGTTTCGCAAGAAGTACCACGCCTCGGGGCTCTTCAATCGGTTTCGAGCGTTCTCGGCCGCCGCCTGCGGCTTGGAGGGGGACTGATTGTCGTCCCCATGCTCCTCCCATGACACATAACGTTTTAAGTCGCATACGTGCACCGGTACGGCGCTCGGTTTGCCTTTCATGTTCGCAAGCCGATAAACAAGCGAGGAAACCTTCTCTCGAACTCGGTATGGCGCGGACCATTTCGGTGCCAGCGAGGCTGCAAACTGTTTGCTAGCATCGCTAAGAACACGATGGCGTCGCAGCACGAGATCGCCCACTTCGTAGCGTACGTTCCGATGCGAGCGGTCGTACCACGCCTTCTGCTATGCCCTAGCAGTGCCGAGATTACTGCGTGATTTACGTGAAGCTTCCGATAGCTTCTCGCCAGCTGCGCTGCCTATTCAGCTCGTGCTTATGATGCCACTGTCACTCCACTGCGATCCGCGAGAACCGTCTCCATCGGATTCGGCAGTTTTCTCCCCAGGTTCGGCAAAGAAGGCGCATACCCAGTCGAGCGGTTCACAGTTGGTCGCAACGCAAACCCAATCTCTGGAATGTAGGTATCACAGTCCTTGTGCCTTTCACGGAACGCGACAAGCATGTGCTTGATGTCGCGATTGACTCGTTCCGTGGGGTTCGACTGAGCATGGTAGGTGGTTGTTTTCTTGGGCTTAATGCCAAGCGCGGCGCACGTGTCAACAAACACCTTCGCAGTGAAATAAGACGTCTTGTCTGTTATCAACTGCTCAAAGAACCGAAGCCTGGTGAAAACCTCCATAAACTTATCCAAGATCGCTCGAGGCGTCAGAGTTCTAGGGGGAAAAGTTCTACCCACTTAGTGAAGGGACCCGTGACCACCAGCAAGAATTTGTTTCTTCTTGGAGTTGTGGGGTACGGTCCCGTTACGCCACATGCCGCGATTTGCCAGGGAGTCTAGCTGTTGATCGACTGCATGAGGCCGGCGGTCGTCCGCCTCTGTGCTTGACGCTTTGACACACGTGGCATGAACGGGCGTAACGAATCACATCCCGCTTCATGCCTGGCCAGGTAGCGAGGCGACACAACTTACCATAAACCACGGAGCAAGAATTCTTGAGGAGGCGAAACTGCGCTTGCTGGGGCGCCCAAATAAAGTCACGAAATCGGGCACAGCGCTCACGCGCCCTCTGTCGTGAGAGCCCGCTAGCGGAGAAGGAAAAATGCGCGCGTCCCTCTCACCACGCTCTCCAACGAAGCTCGTCGGTTCAAGGCCATTCGTCGCCGATTCGCCGTTCGCGCTTCACGCCCGAATGGATGTGTTTTTGTGCGTCCTCGCCGGCTCCATATTTTAACGCGACAGCGTTAAAGAGCCCGTTTCGCAGAAATACCGGTGTCGGCGTCCGTGTCGGTGAGGCTAGCAAATGAGAAGGCGATGCGCACGGGGCCCGATTACGCTATCGCGTTAGGCGAAGCTCAAGCGCACTCCAAGTTTTTTCGGTAAATTAACGAGAAAAATGGCGTCACATGCAGGAAAATTACCACCGTGATAGCTTTTGTACAACGTGAGTTCTATAATTTTTGATAACGTGAACTCAATGAGTTAGGTATATTTATTTCAACGAATGATGGGACTTAGCCTATATGCCATCAATCCAGATTTAGGTTGTTGCGGCGGCCGTATTTAGATGGAGGCGAAATGCTAAAGGCCCGTGTGCTTGCATTTAGGTGCACGTTACGAAACCCCTGGTGGTTGAAATTTCACGTTGTCTTTTTTTGAGAACAGCAGACAAGTATACGGAACAGCGCGCGGAAAGGCTGAAGGCACGGCGTCTCGTAACAACACTGGCCGTTTCGGTTTTTCAAGAACTTCGCCACCAAGTTCGCCACAATAGCGCCGCCTGTCTATGTCACTGTCCGAGAAGTGCTTCTCGCAAACGTAGTCACGAGGCGTCAGCTGTCGGTCTTTTCTTGGTATGGAGCGAGCCCACGCTTCCAACCTCACTGGGTCACTAGGAGCTTCGATGGTAATTACCTTCTCCTCGCAGGACGCGTACCCACTGCTGCAGTTCGGCACGACACATTTCCGCCCCATCCTGAAGAAGCACTGGTCGAAATCTGCAAAGCACTCTCCTTTGTCGCGGCGTGAAAAGCGCGCGCAAACATCGAGGAGTTGGCGCCGCCGGCGCAACGCGCGGAAGCCACTGAGAGCGCTAAAGAGAAAGAAACCAGCAAATCGCGAAGGGAACTTTCCGTCCCAAGGCCACCTACACATGCGCGCGCACAACATGCGAGCGAGGAGTGAGGAGCGCGTGCATGCGGCGGCAGACGTCGTCTGCTCAGGGGCCACTGGGGGGCCACTACTAGCAGTTCGTTCCAAGCGCTGTACGGCCTATAATTCTGGCAGTATCGATTCGGAACTGCAGCTAAAATATCTGTCATATCTACCGATTGATGTTACAGACAGAAATCTTAGAAATTTTACAATGTACGAGGCACTATCACAGTTTTTATGCGTCGCGTCCATAGAAGAGCATGCAAAAGATGGCAACAGGCCGAAAGCGTCATCTGTCGTGCTTCGGCGTAACCGCATTCCGCCGTGACGCTATCGCGCCGCCCTCGCGCGCTTCCGCGGCCGAGAGATTCTCCTCCTCAAATACTTGTTTCTCCGTGCCATAAGCCTTAGGGCCGCTCGCATGCCCAGCAATGCACGAGTCGTGAAAGTAGCGAAGCAGTGCTCCTCTCCACTTGCGCGGTATCAAGACCTTCAATGACTCAATTGTGTCATCGTCGGGTGGGGTGTACCTCAGCAGGACGTCATCAGAATCCAGTAGATAAGAATCCAGAATATCGTGGGTACAGCGCAACATCAGTAGGAAAACACGACACACAGGAAAGAGCTTTTTCCTGTGTGTCGGTTCTTCCTACTGATGTTGCGCTGTACTCACGATATTCACCATGAACCAACTCGCCCAAATCAAGCTCTTGTTGCTGCAAATAAGAATCCAGCGCGCTCACAGCATTGCCGAGCGCTCCGCACCGACAACGATAGCAGCGGCCCCTGTGTGCGCGGTGGCCTCGCCACCCCGCTCCCGGAGCCCGTCGAACACCTTTCGACAAAACAATCTTTCTGCTGAGCTTCTAACAGCTCCCTTCTGCTGAAAACAATCCCCGCGCTAAGGACAGCCTCTACGTGGTTCACGCGTGCCTTGAACTGACGTTTGTTCTACTGTTTCCGTTAGCGCCACTTCGAGTGCCTCGGGTCAGCCTCGTGTTTGACTGGTGCACGCGATAGTGCGTCGGCATTGTTCTTGCCCTTGCGTGCGGTCAAGTCGTAACGCTGCAGCAGCAATGCCCAACGCGCCAGGCGGCCACTTGGTTCGCGCCTCAACCACGTGAGCACCATGTGGTCCGTCTCAATAACAAACGCCACTCCGTCGATTTTATAGTCAAACTTACGGAGTGCGAAAACTATCGCGAGGCACTCTTTCTCCGTTACCGAGTAGTTCCTCCCCGCCGGCGTCAACGAACGGCTCGAGAACGCAATCGGTCGGAGAGCGCCTTCATGCTCCTGAAGCAAAATTGCTCTTAAACCCAGGTCGCTTGCGTCTGTTTGAATCACAAGCTCCCTGTTCAAATCGGGTAGCTGCAGTTCAGCCGTGTTAGCCACCAACTTAGGCGACGCAGTGCGGCCTCTTGCTCTTGACCCCAAGCCAGTGTTATACACGTTCCTCTAAAAGAGGAAGGAAAGGTCGTTCCTCGTTCCTTCCCAAATAAGAAACGAGTTCCCATTATAGGTTCTCTTAATGCGAAAGGAACGCGTTCCAGTTACAATTCGAACATTGCAACGTGTCGTTACTTTTACGTTACATTTGATTTTTTTTTAATTAAAAGAGTGTCGGATAGAACTACATATAATATACGATTTGGAACATCGCCGGCAGCAGGTTCTATGGAGATAAAAAAAAACATAAAGAAACACTCCTAGACGAATTTTTTAGGTATCAGCGGGCATACTCCAGACATGCCTAACGCAACTCTGGTGCTCGCCTATTACAAGCGCAGCACATGTGGCACTTTTCACATCGTCCAAAGAAATTTCCTCAGATGCATCGGTATAATTAAATTTCTTTGACATGTAATCGCATCGAAAGAGACCACACGTAGCCGTTCAACGAGTACTGATTCGGTGTTCCAGTATTAGCGGAAAATAATGTCCAGGATGTATATTCGCAACTTAATAACGTCCGTGATTGAACTCAGCGAGAGGTTCATCTCAGTGTCGCTGTGCGACAGACGATCATACTTTAGTCTTTTTTAAACAATGCAGATATTTTATAAAAATGCTATGACAGTAAGGCTGCTGTCGTTTTCGCACATGAACTTTACTTCGAGGCGGAAATAGTCTGCTGCACCTAAAGTTGCATTGAAATGAGCAATTACAAAACCTCTTTAATCAGCTCTTTCATTATTCATTTCGGGACACTTGTTCATACAAAAAGTTGCATACCCAGTTTTTAGAACTAAAAGAAGCATAAGTAACTTTAGGGGTTAATAATAGAAATTGAAGGCCACTATCCAGGACATATCGAAACTGGGCGCGCCGGGAGCGCAGGAAATGGCGCTGCTGTGTTACGTCAGACCGGAACCTCACGTGACGAACTTTAGGAAAGGGCGCGTCGCAGCCGAATCTGGTCAGCAAAAACGGCAACTCATCTAAAATATGCGAGTGAACCGCTTATGCATTAAGGAAAAACGGTCAGAAAAAGCGTGCCCTTTCATTGAAATTCGAATGTGAAGGGAAATCTCTCCATGGTGTGTCCAGACTGTAATACGGCCCATTGGTTGCTGTCGGACTGGGTGAGACAAAAGGAAGAAAAGAAAAACGAAATCAGCCATTTTCTCCGCACGTGGTCGGTCGAGGCGCCGCTCGCTTCCCAGCACCCCCGGCGGGTGCCTAGAAGAGAAAACCACAATACAACATAGTCATGTCACAGGGCGAACAGTACTTTTTCGAACCCCACGCGCTCGCCAAACCACCCTGCTCTGCACGATGTGTTGCGTGCGTACACCTGTTCAATGCAGTGGAACGTTTGCCAATTGAACGCCGTTCCCTCTGCCGTTCCTATGTAAACGTAACGAGTTACCGTTACAGTTCCACCTATCCGTAACGGAACGGCCGCGTTCCTCCGTTCCTCCAACAAGGAACTAGTGCCTGGAACGTCGTTCCTAAGAATTCCGTTTCGTACAACACTGGTGCTCTCCCACAAACTGCATTTTGAAACTACGAGTTCTTTTGATGTTGTTTCTTTTTTGCGCGAGTGAAACATGAAACTGGTGGTGAAAAGAGCTTTTGCAAAGAGGGGCAATCTTCGATTTTCCTGAGCATGCGCTGTAGCACACGGCTTGTGAAGGCGTACAAGACTGTGTACCTAAACGAATGATTAGGTTAAAGAAAACACACAAAAAGAGGACCAAATCAAGCACTGCACGAAACTGCTGCTCACAAGAAATTTTCTGAAGAAAAAAAAGCATGCACCATTCGAAAAGAATTCATATTTTATTGCTTTATACCTCCAAAGCAGAATACGTCATACTTAGCGTGATAGTCATCAATACACATAGGTTTATTCATTTATAGCTTCAGGTACTCGTCTAACTGAAAGAAGGCCGCCGGTATTCAAAGCGTTTCTACTTGTTTTCGCCTGTGGTTAGTACAAATTTACAGAAGCACGCGGTTGTGATCGGTAGTGAAACCCTCTTTTGCTGCACGCACCAACATATTTCATCAGTCAATACGTCAGTTGCTGATTCTGCAACCTCCTTGCTGGACATTGGATCGTAAAAGGAGAGGACCGTTATTTTACGCTCTTCCAACGGTTACTGCAACTTCGCACACAACTGCCCATAAGATGCAAAGTGAGACAAATGCTATACCACTCCCCCCTCCCCCCCCAATAAAAAAAGAAACTAATATAAGTGTGTCACTTTACCAATACATAAGCGTTCCTCAAATCTAGGATCCTGTGCAATACATTTATCGGAAAACAAAAAAAAAATTATTTGAAACCCCACGTCAATCCCAAACGCAATTTACTTCAGTTTAACACAAGAGTCAGCAACGCAATAATGTAAGTTACAGTTTAGTAGCAGAAACACGGCAGCAGGTGATTAGAAACAGAAATATTACAATTTACATTTTTCAGTGACCATACTTGGCATTTTACGTGGAGTTTGAATATGCTCGTACCTAATTGATTTCCACAAGGGGCATATTCCGCTTGACAGTTCATAACCTCGGTTGCACCGAACGTAAGGCATGCCGGCGTCTGGAAGTTTCCAAGCTGCCTGATAGGAGATCCTGCCAGCATGCCTTGGGCGGGATGTATGCTGTAAAGAGTTTCAACGCAACACATTGAATATGGCTGGGAAAATCATTTGTGCTGTCTACGTACCTTTAAACGTTCCGGTTTTGACAGTTACATCGCATGTATACTGATTCATTTTTTTTCTAACCATATTGACACGTTGCTTTCACCCTAGAACAAAACGAGAACAACAAGAAAGTTATCTTAGTGCCAGAGAACAAATTATTAACGCCAAAGAATTAAGGACATCGAAAAACATACCAACCACACCAACCATGTCCTCCTTTGGACTCCTACTTTGCACGATTTGCGGCATTCATGCTCCCTGAAAAATCGTTAAGCCACAGCATATAGCTTATTGCGTACGGTATCATTCTCAGCTGCCCCGTTTCGATAGCGACGCAGTCAGACGTAATCAAGCGACGCAGAGAAAATACTGCCGTAACAATGCATCGCGTAAAAGCATGACAATTTATTTTTCTAACACGACCCACCTCTTACAGTAGCGTAAGCATGAGCATGAAGTCAGGTATTCTGAAATTTGAATGCCATCCATTGTGATCTGTATGAGTGCAACTATAGAACGAAGATGACTACAGGAAATATTTGTCTTAGGGCTTCAAGTGTGATCAAGACGCAGAAGTTTAAAGTCTGACCGAAGCCCGTCTGGATGGGATGATACATGGTGAAGCTAGAAAACCCGAGGCCCTGAGCCAACCATATCCAAAATTACACACACCCACACCCACACACACGCACACACACACACACGCGCGCGCGTGCGCGCACACGCACTCGAACGCACGCACACACAAACACACATACGAGCACACACGCGCCAGCACACATGCGCGCGCACAACACACACACGCGCGCGCGCACACACACGCACACGCACGCACCCATGTACACACACACGCGCAAACACACACGCACGCACACACACACGCGCACACACACACACACAAGGACGCGTCGTCTCCCACACGGGAGTCTTGTTCACAAGTAAAATGAAAACATGTGTCCGAGCAGTTCGCTTTAAACATGCCTGAATATGTCACGCGGGCAGCGCGCATATACTAAAGGTAGATTGCCATCGGTCGGGTTGAGAGTGCCCGGAGTCGTCGGTATCAAGAGCGACTCGAGATAAAGACGTTGTGACAGTCATTTTTCTCTAGCGCGAGCACGTGCCTTCCCCCAGTCGGTTGTGTGTCCCCCGAAACGTGCTCAGCCAAAGCACTGGATTTAACAACTCATTTTTTCACGTCATAAACGTCCTTTTGTGTGTGTGCAATAAATGTTTACTTCGGTCGGTCCAGTGCCTCGAGTTTTGTACTGTCGGCCGCAAAAGTTTGCGGGGTGTGCAGCGTGTCGTCGAGCGACGGAAAACTGCCTTGCTGCGTCACCTACCGTGATGCGGCAGGTGTTGAGGCTATCGGCCGCGGCTCCGCGATTAGATGCGGCAACGGCACGCTGTCTAAATGCACCGTCGCTAATCGCCGAGGCCGATACCCTCAATAACCGCCGCGTCACGGTAGGTGACGCAGCAATGGAGTTTTCCACCGCTCGACGACACGCTGCACACCCCGCAAACTTTTGCGGCCGACAGTACATTCAGCAAGACACGGAAGGATGCTGTGATTTCCTTTAAGACACTTAAAACGCACTGTTAACGCCTTTCATTGTCTTTCGTGTACTTAAACCCTCGATTAATTTCTATAGCACAAAAAATATTAAAGACGCAAGCACAAGAGAGGACACGTAGACAGGACGGGCACTAGACATCAACTTACTTTACTGCAAGAAAACACACAAAAACCCGTTGCACAGGTGCGCACGCGCTACGTCACTCTACGAGTGCTTTTTGTTTTTGTTTTTGTGTCTGTAACTTTCTTTGCGCTACCGAAATGTCACGGGGTCACGACGTCGACGAAGACAACAGCTGGCGTGGTCAAGATGAAACTCTTTATTTGGCCGAACTTGTGGCCGGGAAATGAAAACTCAGACTACAGCAATACACGCTGTACACTGATAGCGGCTAACTGGGCGTCGGTCGTCGAACAACTGAAAAGCGGTCAAGAGCGTCGGCTTTTATACAGGCGCTATCGAAGTTTCCAGCGATATCGCTGGTGGCGGCGTTATCTCTCGACAAAGCTGGAACATTCGCATGCGGCGCGCAATCTTAACGAAACGATCTACTACAATCGCGAAGCTTCTCGAACACTGCTTCGCGGACACCGTCGAGCGTTGATAACCGTCCTTGCAGGTCAAACCCGAAAACATCAAAATAAAACAAGAAGTGGGTGTGGCAAGAAGGCGTGGCCAGTAGTATTTTTCCTGTATTCTGGTGGAGGTGCTGCTTTATGACCCGGACGCCAAGGCGGGGCGCTGACCCAAGCCCAAGCCGCGAAGAAGACGACGCTAAGACAACTCGGATCCTCGAACGAGCCGCCGGCAGAAGGGAATACAACCAGAGTATGGGCTCCTTCCCGAAAACACCAGGCAGCCCAAGACCGTCACATCGACCGCCGAGACGATGACAGCCCCCCTGCCAACTACAACGGTAGTGATGCAACAGCCAAGGGAGCCACCGCCTTTCCGTGGATCGTCGTTTGAAGACCCGGAGAGCTGGCTGGAGACGTACGAGCGAGTCGCCACCTTCAACCACTGGGACACTGAAGAGAAGCTGCGCCACGTCTACTTCTACTTAGAAGACGCCGCGAAGACGTGGTTCGAATACCGTGAATCTAGCCTTCAATCCTGGGACCTCTTTCGGACGACGTTCCTTAATACCTTCGCGAGCATCGTCCGCAAGGAAAAGACGCTGCTTTGCTGGAGACAAGAGCACAGCTACCGAATGAGACGGTCACTATCTACACGGAAGAGATGACGCGACTTTTCCGCATGGCTGATGCTGCCATGCCTGAGAAAAGAAAGGTCCGCTTCCTTATGCGGGGAGTGAAACAAGACCTTGTTGCAGGATTGGTGCGGAACCCACCGAAAACTGTCACCGAATTCCTAAAGGAGGCTACAACACTCGAAAAAATGCCCCCACCTCCCCGAAGGGAATCGTGAGGAAATGCGAATGGATTTCTTGCGCCGAGATAGGGTACCGGCCGTCAGACATTCGCCTTCACCGACTTCTGCCATCGCCTTGAGAGGCGCCCAGCCAGCGAACGGTCGAGAGTGAGGCGCGAGCGGCCTCGAGAGTGGAGCGCAGGGAGGATAGGGAGCGAACGGCGAGAGAAGGCGCGGCGAAGCATTGCACCTACCCTCACTTACACTCTCTCGCACCACATGCTCCGGTTGCTAGGGGCGAGGATAAGCGCCCGCAGCTGTTGCTATGGGAGGGGGCGCCGCGGACAAGGCCTGACGCCTGACATAACCAGACTAAGAAATGCATTCGCATTTAAAATCCCTCGAGATTAGGACAAAGCAATACAACCGCTCAACCCTGTCGACATGCTATACCGAAGCGCACTCCCTAGGCACCGATGACCTACGCCAAAACACCAGAGAGATAGTGCGGGAGGAGCTGCGCGAGCTCTCGCCTTCAGCGCAGCCTCAAGTGGATTCCATCGCCGAGATGGTCCGCGAAGAAATTCAGCAGTTACTGGGCACCCCGGATTCAGCGCAGCCGCAGCTGCAAGCAATGAACTATGCTGCTGCAGCCCGACGCAACGCCCCCGCTCCTCGTCCACGTCAAGACGCCGCCCCGCCGCAGCAGTTCTGCCGCCAGAGGCCGCCGCCACCATCACCACCAATGCCCTACCGTCCTGTCGCCAAGCGCTATGCCCCACGCTACGCCCCAAGGGAGACCAACGTTTGGCGCGCCCCTGAGAACCGCCCGCTCTGCTACCACTGCGGGGAGGCTGGCCACACGTACCGCCGCTGCCAGTACCGTCAGATGTGGCTACGCGTATTCGCCGTCAACGCGCCGCGCCCGCAGGCAGGCGAACGGCCTCGCGACATCGACGACTACCTCACCGGAACATAGTGGCAAGAACGACGACCTTCCCGCTCGCCGTCGCCCGACGGCTACATGTCACCGCACCGCCGGCAGTACACTGGTCCAAACCGGGGCCGGTCGCCTAGCCCGTATCCGGTAAACTAGGGGCAGCAACCGATGGAGGTGCGGTTGCTGAACGACGAAATGCTGAAGACCCTCCGCCGTGGACGACGACGCCGCGGCGAATTTCCGATCCCCCACCGCATGCCGATCGACGTCCGGAAGACGAAACTTCGCGAACGGAAGCAGAACTGACGACGCAACGCGGAAGCAGCGGTGCAAGCCGGCGCAGCCGTTACCCGACACCGTGACGTAACCGTAACGCAAGACGGCGGACTAGCGAACTCGACGTTCTGATCGACCGCCAGAACGTCACCGCTCTCGTCGATACTGGAGCCGACTATTCCGTCATCAGTGGGCCGTTCGCAGCAAAGTTGAAGAAAGTTGGGACTGCTTGGGAAGGCCCCGTGATCCGGAGCGCTGGAGGCGATCTGATAACGCCGGTTGGTGTCTCCATGGCGAGAGTCACCAGTATTAACCGGACTTATTCTGCGAGCTCTGTAATCCTAGAAAACTGCTCCAGGGATGAGATACTTGGAATGGACTTCCTAAGTGACCACGGCGCCGTCATCGACCTGCGGTCCGAGTCGATAACACTAACCTCAGACAAAGCGCTCCCGCCCCACGCGATGCCAGGGAACCATGCATTGAATGGGACGGAAGAGCAGGTGACCGTTCCGCCGCGCTCCAACGTCATTATTTCCGTCGGCACCGAAGAACCTGCGAACCTTGAAGGTGTCATCGAGGGCGATCAGCACCTACTCCTGAACCGTCAGATGTGCGTCGCACGAGGTATAGCCGAGCTGCGTGACGGTAAAGCAAAGGTAGAGCCGACAAACTTCAGCCACGAATATAGGCACCTCAACATTGGTACGACGGTTGCCTACATCGACGAATGTGTAGCCGCCAGCGATGCTTTCGCCCTCTTCGATGCTGCCGAACCTGCTTCGACGAATAAAGGTCCCGAACCGGATATTGACATCAACCGGAGCCTTCCGAAAGTCAAGCAAGACCAGCTAAAATCCCTGCTCCTGCAATACAAGGGCTGTTTCTCGTCGTCATCGCGGGTCCGACAAACGCCCCTTGTTAAGCACCGCATTATAACAATAGAAAATTCTTGACCACTCCTTCAGAGCCCCTACAGAGTTTCGACTCGAGAGCACGACGCGATAAATGAACAAGTCGACGAGATGCTACACGACATCATCCAGCCGTCCAAGAGTCCGTGGGCGTCGCCCGTGGTGTTAATGAAGAAGAAGGACGGGACACGGCGCTTCTGCGTTGATTATCGGCGCCTGAACAAAATCACAAAGAAGGACGTGTACCCCCTCCCACGGATAGACAACACCCTGGATCGACCTCACAACGCGACGTACTTTTCGTCGATGGACCTCAAGACCGGCTATTGGCAGATCGAGGTAGACGAAAGAGACCGAGAAAAGACCGCTTTTATAACACCAGACGGCCTCTTTCAGTTCAAGGCCATGCCTTTCAGTCTTTGCTCTGCACCAGCGACGTTCCAGCGCATCACGGACACCGTAATGGCCGGATTGAAGTGGCAGACGTGCCTTGTGTATTTGGACGACGTCGTCGAGTTTTCCTCGACCTTCGACGAGCATCTCCACTGGCCCAGCAGTACGAGCATCAAGGCCCAGCCGTGAGCCGTCGCTACAATCTTCGACGACGCTTCGTGGTATACCAGCCCGGCGACCGTGTTTGGGCCTGGACGCCTCTACGACGACGTGGGCTTAGCGAAAAACTCCTTCGGCGATACTTCGGGCCATACAAGTTTCTTCGACGTCTCGGCGCTCTTGACTACGAGGTCATCCCGGATGGCATTACGAACTCCCAGCGACGCCGCGCACGACCTGAAGTCGTCCATGTCGTGCGCCTTAAGCCTGGGGACTCTACCTTTTCCTTTGTTATTGTAATTTATTTATGTATACACTTGTTTTAGGGGCGTAGCTTCCGTTAGTCTAAACTTGTCCCATGTCACGCGTAACCGGCAGTATCTTCCGAACATATAATAGATGGCGCTGTCTCATAGAAGTACATACAAACTCCAGTTGACTGATGATATTCTAGATGGCGCTGTAGACAATCTGCGTTGGTCCAATAGAAGTGCGTGCAATAGTGCGCTTGCGTGAATCACCACTAGATGGTGGTGGAAGCGCCGCTACTCTCCGATCGGCTGCTGCGCGGGCTGTGTCTGGGTTGCGGGGAACGTGTGCCTCTCAGTCTCCTGGATCGTCGCCGTACGTGTCAGATCGTTGATGGGGCATGGGCGAAGCGGAGCGGCGGGCGCGGAGGGCCGCGGCGGCTCGTGCTCGTCGCCAGGATCCCGCGGTGGGAGCCCGAGAAGCGGCGGCGAAGCGAGCGCAGCGCCTGGCAGACCTTCATGGTGATCGTGCGCAGGAAGCGGCGCCAGCGGTCTCACATTCAAGGAGCCGACGCGCGGTTCGAGTGGGAATTTCTCCCTCATTCGTTTGGCCACAGTTGCGACGTGTGTGATCGACTTTGGTTCGATAATAACATCACCGCGGTATTTCACACTCTTTATATGATGTACTGGGCGAATTTCACGGAAGAGTTTCACGGTTTACGGATGATTTCATCCGGAGCTTCGCCCGACTCATCATCATTCGCCCCGTGAATATGCTGTGATTGTTTTTTCTCTTGTTTGTTCTTTCACAAGCATCGGCACGATGCTTTTTCAGAGGGGGCAAGCCACGCCCACTTCGTCTCTTATTTCGATGTATTCGGGTTTGACCAGCAAAGACGGTTATCAACGCTCGACGCTGTCCGCGAAGCAGTGTTGGAGAAGCTTCGCGATTCGTTAAGATTGCGCGCCGCACGCGAATGTTCCAGCTTTGTCGAGAGATAACGCCGCCACCAGCGATATCGCTGGAAACGTCAATAGCGCCTGTATAAAAGCCGACGCGCTTGACCGCTTTTCAGTTGTTGAACGGCTGATGCTCAGTTCACCGCTATCAGTGCACAGCGTGTATTGCTGTAGTCTGAGTTTTCATTTCCCAGCTCCAAGTTCGGCAAATAAAGAGTTTCATCTTGACCACGCCAGCTGTTGTCTTCGTCGACGTCAGGACCCGGTGACAATATTCGCGTCCGGCGCGGAATCTTAAAATGTCAAACAATCGCGAAGCTTCTCAAACATTGCGGCGCGGTCTGCGTCAAACACAGCTAACAGTCTGTGGGTGAAACCCGAATACATCAAAACAAAGCAATAAACACGCGTGACAGTAATATAGCTGGTAATATTACCGATGGTACTACCGATTCGACTATCGATATTTTATCGATAGTATTACTATCGATAGTTCATTTACACTGCCGATAGTTGCAAAGAAACTATCGATACTGCCACGCCCACTTCTTGTCTTGTTTTGATGTATTCGGGTTTGACCGGCAGGGACGGTTATCAACGCTCGACGCTGTCCGCGAAATAGTGTTCTAGAAGCGTCGCGATTGTAGTAGATCGGTTTGTTAAGATTGCGCCCCGCACGCGAATGTTCCAGCTTTGTCTAGAGATTACGCCGCCACCAGCGATATTGCTGGAAAGTTCGATAGCGCCTGTATAAAAGCCGACGCGCGTGACCGCTTGTCAGTTGATCGACGGTCCACGCTCTGTTCGACGCTATCAGTGTATTGCTGTAGTTTGACTTTCATTTTCCCGGCCACAAGTTCGGCCAAATAAACAGTTTCATCTCGGACGTGCTGACTGCTGTCTTCGTCGACGTCACGACCACGTGACATCTGGTGGAGGTGCTGCTTCATGATCCGGACGCCACTGCGGAGCGCTGACACAAGCCCAAACCGCGAAGAAGACGACTCTAAGAACAACCCGGATCCTCGAACCAGCCGCCGGCAGAAGGGACAACAACCAGAGTACGGGCTCCTTCCCGAAAACGCCAGGCAGCCGAAGACCGTCACATCGACCGCCGAGACGATGACAGACCCCCTGCCACCTACAACGGTAGTGATGCAACAGCCAAGGGAGCCACCAACTTTCCGTGGATCGTCGTTTGAAGACCCGGAGAGCTGGCTGGAGACGTACGAGCGAGTCGCCGCCTTCAACCACTGGGACATTGAAGAGAAGCTGCGCCACGTCTACTTCTACTTAGAAGACGCCGCGAAGACGTGGTTCGAAAACCATGAATCGAGCCTTCAATCCTGGGACCTCTTTCGGACGACGTTCCTCAATACTTTCGCGAGCATCGTCCGCAAGGAAAAGGCCGCTGCTCTGCTGGAGACAAGAGCACAGCTACCGAATGAGATGGTAACTATCTACACGGAAGAGATGACGCGACTTTTCCGCCTGGCCGATGCTGCCATGCCTGAGGAAAAAAAGGTCCGCTTCCTTATTCGGGGAGTGAAACAAGACCTCTTTGCAGGATTGGTGCGGAACCCACCGAAAACTGTCACCGAATTCCTAAAGGAGGCTACAACAATCGAAAAATCCCTCGAGATTAGGACGAAACAGTACAACCGCTCAACCCTGTCGACAGGCTACACCGAAGCGCACTCGCTAGGCACCGACGACCTACGGGAAACCATCAGAGCGATAGTGCGGGAGGAGCTGCGCAAGCTGTTGCCTTCAGCGCAGCCTCAAGTCGATTCGATCACCGACATGGTCTGCGAGGAAATCCAGCAGTCGCTGGGCACCCCCTATGCAGCGCAGCCGCAGCTGCAAGCAATGAACTATGCTGCTGCAGCCCGACGCAACGCCCCCCCCCCCTCCTCGCCCGCATCACGACGCCGCGCCGCCGCAGCAGTTCCGCCGCCAGGCACCGCCGCCACCCCCAACGACGCCATACCGCCCGCCGACAAGACAAGGATGCGCCCCCCGAAAGACCGACGTTTGGCGTGCCCCTGACAACCGCCCGTTCTGCTACCACTGCGGAGAGGCCGGCCACACGTACCGCCGCTGCCAATACCGACAGATGGGGCTACGCGGATTCGCCATCAACGCGCCGCGCCCGCAGCCAGGCGAACGGCCTCGCGACATTGACGACTACCTCACCGGAACACAGTGGCAAGAACGACGACCTTCCCGATCGCCGTCGCCCGGCCGCTACATGTCCCCGCACCGCCGGCAGTACACTGGCCCAAACCGAGGCCGGTCGCCCAGCCCGTATCCGGGAAACTAAGGGCAGCAACCGATGGAGGTGCGGTTGCTGTACGACGAAATGCCGCAGATCCTCCGCGGCCGCCGACGACGACAACGCGACGAGACCTTCAGAACACAACGCAAACCGGACGGAGCCCTCACGGCGAAATTTCGCGGCCCGAAGAAAACCTGACGACGCAACGTCGAAACAGCGGGACCTATCGACGAAGCCGTGATCCGACGCCACGACCTAACCGCAACGCAAGACGACGGACTAGCGACCTCAATGTTCTTATCGACGGCCACAGCGTCACAGCTCTCGTCGACACCGGAGCCGACTATTCCGTCGTCAGTGGGCCATTCGCCACCAAGCTGAAGAAAGTAAAGACCGCTTGGAGTGGATCCGAAATCCGGACAGCTGGAGGCCACCTGATAACGCCGATTGGTATCTGCACGGCGAGAGTCACCATCAATAACCGGACTTATCCTGCGAGCTTCGTAATCCTACGAAACTGCTCCAGGGATGTGATACTCGGAATGGACTTCCTGAGTGACCACGGCGCCGTTATCGACCTGAGGTCTGAGTCGATAACACTAAGCTCAGACAAAGCGCTCCCACCCCACGCGACGCCAGGGAACCATGCACTGAAGGTGATAGAAGAGCAGGTGACCGTTCCGCCGCGCTCCAGCATCATTATTTCCGTCGGCACCGAAAAACCTGCGAACCTTGAAGGCGTAATCGACGGCGATCAGCAACTACTCCTGAACCGTCAAATTTGCGTCGCAAGAGGTATCGCCGAGCTGCATGACGGTAAAGCAAAGGTACTGCTCACAAACTTCAGCCACGAATATAGGCACCTCAACATAGGTGCGACGGTTGCCTACATCGACGAATGTGTAGCCGCCAGCGATGCTTTCGCCTTCTTCGATGCTGCCGAACCTGCTTCGACGAATAGAGGTCCCGAACCGGATTTTGACGTCAACCCGAGCCTTCCGAAGGTCAAGCAAGACAAGCTCAAAACCCTGCTCCTGCAATACAAGGACTGTTTCTCGTCGTCATCGTGGGTCCGACAAACGCCCCTTGCTAAGCACCGAATTATAACAGAAGAAAATTCTCGACCACTCTGACAGAGCCCCTACAGAGTTTCGACGCGAGAACGTGAGGCCATAAAGAAACAGGTGGACGAAATGCTTCGCGACGACATCATCCAGCCTTCAAAGAGTCCGTGGGCATCACCTGTGGTGTTAGTGAAGAAGAAGGATGGGACACTGCGCTTCTGCGTTGATTATCGGCGCCTGAATAAAATCACGAAGAAGGACGTGTACCCCCTCCCACGGATATGCGACACCATGGATCGACTTCACAACGCGACGTACTTTTCGTCGATGGACCTCAAGACCGGCTATTGGCAGATCGAAGTAGACGAAAGAGATCGAGAAAAGACCGCTTTTATAACGCCCGACGGCCTCTT
The DNA here is from genome assembly GCF_013339695.2 of Rhipicephalus sanguineus. Lineage (NCBI taxonomy): Eukaryota > Metazoa > Arthropoda > Arachnida > Ixodida > Ixodidae > Rhipicephalus > Rhipicephalus sanguineus. The sequence goes on along the minus strand of NC_051178.1, from coordinate 5,921,210 downwards.
TGAGTTCAAGGTCATGCCTTTCGGTCTTTGCTCGGCACCTGCGACGTTCCAGCGCGTCATGGACACCGTACTGGCCGGATTGAAGTGGCAGACGTGCCTTGTGTATTTGGACGACGTCGTCATGTTTTCCTCGTCCTTCGACGAGCATCTCCGGCGGCTTGAGGCAGTACTTCAAGCAATCAAGACCTCTGGACTGACCCTGAAGCCAGAAAAGTGCCGATTCGCATACGACGAGCTCCTGTTTCTGGGTCATGTGATCAGCAAGTCTGGAGTGCGCCCAGACCCGCGGAAAACAGCTGCCATCGCCGAATTCGCGCCACCCACCGACAAGAAGGCATTGCGCCGATTTCTCGGCTTATGCGCCTATTACAGACGCTTCGTCAAAAACTTTTCACGGATCGCCGAACCACTGACGCTTCTCACGAAGGCTAACGTGGAATTCAGGTGGGAAACGGCGCAAGGGCAAGCATTTCAAGAACTTAAACGACGCCTGCAGACGCCACCCATACTTGCGCATTTCAACGATTGCGCCGATACGGAAATACACACCGACGCAAGCAGCGTAGGACTCGGTGCCGTCCTTGTGCAAAAGACTGACGGGCTTGAAAGAGTTATCAGTTATGCTAGCCGGTCACTATGCAATGCAGAAGCCAACTATTCCACAACAGAAAAGGAATGCCTTGCCATCATCTGGGCTACGTCAAAGTTTCGCCCCTACCTCTATGGCAGGCCCTTCAAAGTTGTCACTGACCATCACGCCTTATGTTGGCTAGCTAACTTGAAGGACGCTTCTGGTCGTCTCGCACGATGGAGTCTCAGACTTCAAGAATTTGACATTACCGTCGTGTACAAGTCCGGACGAAAACACTCTGACGCCGACTGCCTGTCCCGAGCCCCCGTCGACGCGCCGCCGCAAGAGGACGACGACGACTGCTTCCTCGGAACTATAAGTGCCGACGACTTCGCCGAAAGGCAACGAGCCGACGCGGAACTGGGGGGCCTTATGGAGTACCTCGAGTGCAAGACCGCTGTTGTTCCGAAGGTATTCAAGCGAGCACTGCCGTCGTTTTTCTTACGGAACGGCGTTCTCAGGAAGAACTTTTCGGCACTTCGAACCGACTACCTTCTTGTCGTGCCCTCATCATTGCGACCAGAGGTCCTGCAGGCCCTACACGACGACCCGACGGCTGGGCACCTCGGTGTTTCCCGCACGCTCGCCAGAATACAGGAAAAATACTACTGGCCACGCCTTGCTGCCGACGTCGCCCACTACGTTAAGACTTGCCGGGATTGCCAGCGACGGAAGACACCACCGACGATGCCCGCGGGACTTCTGCAGCCAATCGAACCACCTCACCGGCCGTTCGAGCAAATCGGGATGGACCTACTGGGGCCGTTCCCGACGTCGACTTCCGGCAACAAGTGGATCGTCGTAGCAACCGACTACCTCACCCGCTACGCCGAAACAAAAGCCCTGCCCAAAGGCAGTGCCGCTGAGGTAGCCAAGTTCTTCGTTGAGAACATCGTCCTTCGACACGACGCCCCAGAGGTTCTCATCACCGACAGAGGTACGGCGTTCACGGCTGACCTGACTAAGGCGATCTTGGAATACAGCCACACAAGCCACCGCCGCACCACCGCGCACCACCCACAGACCAACGGCCTCACCGAGCGTCTAAATAAGACGATCGCCGACATGCTGGCCATGTACGTCGACGTCGAACACAAGACGTGGGACGCCATCCTTCCGTACGTGACCTTCGCGTACAACACGGCCGTACAGGAAACGACGCAGATGACGCCATACAAGTTGGTCTACGGACGGAGCCCGGCAACGACGCTCGACGCCATGCTACCAAACGTGACGGACGAGGAAAACATCGACGTGACCACCTACCTACAGCGCGCCGAAGAAGCACGACAGCGCGCCCGCCGACGGATCAAGAACCAGCAGACGACTGACAGCCGCCGCTACAACCTTCGACGACGCCATATGGAATACCAACCCGGTGACCGTGTATGGGTATGGACGCCAATACGCCGACGAGGACTTAGTGAGAAGCTTCTTCGACGATACTTCGGACCGTACAGGGTACTTCGACGCCTCGGCGCACTCGACTATGAGGTTGTCCCTGACGGCATTACGAACTCTCAGCGGCGCCGTGCGCGACCTGAAGTCGTCCATGTCGTGCGCCTTAAACCGTTTTTTGCGCGTTAGCGATCCTGGGGACTCTATCTTTTCCTTTGTTATTGTACTAATTTATTTGTGTATGCACTTGTTTTTTTTCTCTTCTATGTTCTTTCACAAGCATCGGGACGATGCTTTTTCAGAGGGGGGCAAACCCACGCCCACTTCTTGTCTTGTTTTGATGTATTCGGGTTTGACCGGCAGGGACGGCTATCAACGCTCGACGCTGTCCGCGAAATAGTGTTCTAGAAGCGTCGCGATTGTAGTAGATCGGTTTGTTAAGATTGCGCCCCGCACGCGAATGTTCCAGCTTTGTCTAGAGATTACGCCGCCACCAGCGATATTGCTGGAAAGTTCGATAGCGCCTGTATAAAAGCCGACGCGCGTGACCGCTTGTCAGTTGATCGAAGGTCCACGCTCTGTTCGACGCTATCAGTGTATTGCTGTAGTTTGACTTTCATTTTCCCGGCCACAAGTTCGGCCAAATAAACAGTTTCATCTCGGACGTGCTGACTGCTGTCTTCGTCGACGTCACGACCACGTGACAATACTATCGATTGTCAATTTACCGATAGTTCTGCATCACTACTCTACAGTCGGATACAGCCCCAAAAGCACTTAGAAAATAACAGTCTACTTGCAGTGAGGATTAGTAGGCGTGGTATCCCGTGGCGCAAACGAGCGCTGTTTTCGAAGGTCTATTCAAAGCACACAACTTAATAGGGGCAACTGCAGCACCTCTACGGTAAGCATATGTATTCATCAGGTGAACCGTCATATAGCCGACAACGACATAATCAATAGCGGTGTCACGTGGGCACTCGGTCACGATCAGGGAGGATCCGGATTAGGCTCGATCTGGATCAGGTGCTGCTACACGCATGAAATAAACAGCGCAAAAAACGGACGGCGACGGAGAGGAGGCACAAAAGACAAGCGCTGTTTATTTCAAGCATGCACAACCAACTAGCCGAGTCAGCTGCATTGTTAAGCTGCTACACGGTCACTTTAGTAGCGATCGGGATCGCGACCATCGCTATATACTGATCGACATCTGGATTGTGATTTGACTTAGGTTTGCGCTAAACTCGACCCAGATTAGTTTGCACCATATAGTAGCGATGGTTGTGGATCGCGATCAAGAAATTCGTTTGGAATTGACCCTGATTGCCATGAGAGGTCCCCGTGTGACGACGCTGGTACAAGAGATAATATAGTATCTCATTGGTGAAAGGACAGCGCGCTAACGCAAGCGTGACTAAGACGAGCCATTTCGGCCGCGGCCTCCGAATAACGGCTTACTTTCGCTATCAGGATGTTATTGTTTTCGTGCTGCGCACTGCTTGTTTTTCTTATTTTTTTCTTGCACCGGATCGCATTTGTGTAATTATATTTATGTGTGAATGCCCCCCCCCCCTCGCTAGTAAGGGTCAGTAATCGCACCACTAAGGGTCATTCGTCCATTCCATTTCTTCCACCAAACATTCACGCATCATAGCAATCACGACAAGCGCGATCGAGAAGTTATATCATCACACGCAATTGTTCGCAGCGGAAAGCAGATTCTGTAATTGTGCATTTCAGACTGAATAACACTTGCCGGCGTGTGAAGTGAGGGGTGTGAAGTGAAGCGGCGTGTGAAGTGAGGGTCTCAGCAAAACAACCCCATTTTTGTGCAACGGAAAAATAGCCCAGAACAAAAAACGAAAGTTTATGGGCAGTCAGAAGGATATTTAACGCACAGGATTCGGCAGTGCTTTGACACGAGCGATAAGAAAGGCGCCTTAACTCGCAAAGAACACTTTTCTTTGTCGAAACAAAGTTCTTTCGGCAGATGTTGTGCAGCCACTGCTTCTTACGCACGCCATCACGCTTACCTTGCGGTATTATGAATTGTGCACAACCATTTGTATGGTGGTGTTTGTAGTTATAGGCGCAACAGCACGGCATCGCGTGACATACAGCGCAAAAAGCAAAGCGCGCAACGTTCGCTACGTGCAGCCGCGGCGATAAATGGCGCGAGCGAAAAAGAAAAAATACCAGCAAAATGCAAGATCCGCGCGTCTCTAAGGGCAACCGCGAAGGAGACCAATCGTCGGCGCGGAAAAAGCGGCGGAGAATGGGAGGACGCGAAAGGGGCGAGAAGGGAGAGAGGAGGACGCGCGCGCGGCGGCAAGTGTAATGAATAGCGGTACTTTCCCAAGATCAATGGGCTTTATATATCATTGTGGTACTTGCGCGAAAACAAACGGGGACGAAGAAAGGTGTACACACGGACAATCGCAATGTAACATCTGATTTATTTTTGAAAAAGAATGTTTGCTTAAAAGCCCTACGTGGTCTGCGCATTCCGCCAGAGAGCACACGCCATCCGCGCATATAACAATCACTCTAGACAACAATGCCCCAGGTCATCGCGTCCACAAATATACACACGAACGAAAAAAACATATCAAAGGCACGTACACTGACCAAATGAAAAGAACCACCGCGAACCACCGCGATCACGAGATAAGCGCACGCACAAGCGACCACGCTCTGTAGACGCGGGCGCTCGACGAAACGGCGGCGACCTTTCAAGCGCGGTCTTCTTATACGCTCTTCGAGCCCTTCGCGCCATCTCGCTAGTGATAACGAAAACACGCTGTAACACAGATCTATGAGTACAGCCACCGGCAAATGGTGTATATAAATAGCTCACCATTAGCATTGCGAGGAAGGTGCCGTCCGTGGCCGAATCGTTTCGCGCTGCACAGCTAGGGGTCTTAAGTTCGATTCCCGGTGACGGAACATTTCCTTCTGGTTTTTTTTTCTTTGCCCACTGTTAGTCTTTATATCTTACAACGTCATATCCATGACGGAAATGCGTCAGTGGAGCCGTGGTGGACCCCAGCATAAAACACTTTCGTGTTAAAAAGCAAAAGCTCTCGGAAGTATTCAACTGTCACGTGTTGCGGGAAGCAACTTCACCGTTGTCCTTTGTGATGGAGTCGTTAACTGAGCTCATGAGGGGTCCTTGCGCTAAGGAATAGAACAGGGCCTGTACGTCTATGCTAAATCCCCAGTTGCAACGGCTTATACTGCCTGATGCCAAAAATATTAACACCATCTTCCCAAAGGGAACCCTGATGGGATGCGAAGCAGCAGCGTTGCGCACGGGTGGCGTCACGGGTTGAACGGCGGTAATGCGGGTGCTGCGGTGAGCGCTGGAATATTCGTTTGAAGCGATGGCTCGTTTCTTCAGAGTGGACACGGGCGCTGGACCGGAGCTGGCGCGCGTTTCGCCTTGACTACCACGGCCTTGTGACCGGTGAAGTGCACACTGAGAGTTTCCTGCAGACATTCGACGTCCAAGTTGGCAAAGACCAGATCGATGCGCGTTCCCCTTATCGTGGTAGGTAGTTTCCGTTCCGCCGACACGCACTTCAGCGAGTGCACGTCACGCATGTAATCAACGAGCCATTCTCCTCCTCCTCCGCTGACATCAACGTTGAGGTCTCCCGCGACTATAAGAGGCGCGTGTCGACACGCCTCGCCGCAATCAGTCAGCGTCTCCTCCAGACAGCGCTGAACCTGGTCCTTCGGCAGGTTGGGAGCGAGGTACAGCGCGAGGCTCGCGACATCGCCGACGCGCACGGCAACGCACTCAGAGCAGGAGCGTCTTCGAGAGGCTCCGGATCATTCTTCCATGTCGACGTTAAACGCGCGTAGCTCACGCCGATTCCGAGCGTAAACGGCGACTCCTCCCGCCACCGAACGTTCCGGTAGCGATCCGGTAGCGGCAGGTGTTGCGGGCGAACGGACGAGGCCGCAGCTGCGGGCGCTGCGGCGATCGCGCGGCAGGCGAGGGAGGGAGTGACGTCACGCGCACTGCGAGGGGAGCCTGACGTCAACGCGCAACTGCGGCGTGACCTACTTGGCACCGCTCCAACACCTGCGGCGAGGGGAGCGCGTAGCGTCGCGTTCGTACGGACGCACGGAGGGACAGCGTTGCACAGGCTAGTCGAAGAGCTGCTTCGCGTCTAAAATTACACCATCTCCCGCTAAAGGGGACCATGAGGCGATGCGAAGCCGGAGCACTTGCACGATCACTTTCCGTGGACGTTCGTTGGGCATGCTACCGACCTCGGCCTCGTCGCAAAGGCACAAAGAGAGCCAGAAACCCTCTCATCAAAACCCGCTTGTGGAGCCTGCAAGCAGCAGCAACCGGGAGGAATGCTGTACACAGCAGGACAAAAATTGGCCGCATATCTGCGTGCTTGTCGCCGAAATGTCGCCGAAAGACGATAGATTAGGGCTGCGTTAAAGTTACTGTGCATGCTACCTTTGGGTAGCAGAGTTGCGCATAGGTCTGGCTAGCAACCATGGCTATGTCGCGAAGACTCACTCCGTTTTTACAGGCGACATGCCTACTGGGTCACCGGTCGACATGTTTGGCGTGTCGAAGACCGGTGATTTACTTTAATATGAATGCCAAGTGTCATTCCAGTTCGCTGCAGCGGCGCCATCGAGAAATACAAAACTTGGCCCCAGCGTCAGCTTCTCCGCAACGCATGGTTGCTAGCGGCGTTTGAAAGACAGATGCGATACTCTGCTACCTAAAGGTAGCATATGCAGGAATTCTAGGCTGTGTGAGATATGGGCGCGATCTCGCAATACGTCGGGGAACGTGAGTTTCTGCACAGGGCCTCCGAGATGGCGGGCGTGCGGCGGGTTTCGCGCCCGCATCTCGGAGGCCATGTTGTGCAGAAGGCATGGAGGAGGTTCTTTCCTTTCTCCGTGGTAGAGGGCGTTCGTCTGCGTGCATATCGCATTTTCAGCGCAGCCGCATTGTCAGCGCAGCTTAAGAAACTACAGGTTTTCCCGCTCACTTTAATCCGAGTGCCAGCTAAAATAATCCGCACGCCACAGAAATAATCTGAGTGCCAAACCATTTAATTCATGTGCCAAACATTTAATCCCAGCGCCAACATAATTAATCCAAGCGCCACCACAAATATGTCACGTGCCAGTGAGTTTAATCCAAGTGCCACCACGCTTAATCCAATCGCCAACAACTTTAGTTCAAGTGCCAGTCACTTTAATCTATACGCAATAAACGAGGTTTTGCCATTTATATACACTAAATGTCGGAACAAGGTAAACATGAAGCGAGAGGAATATTTATTTTTTGCCAATGCATGGTCGCGCTTAGGAAATAAGGTACTACTACGGTATCTTGCCCGAACGTTTTGGTGTCATTTAGCTGAGAATTCAAAAAGCAGTGCGGTTTAAGTATATATATATATATATATATATATATATATATATATATATATATATATATATATATATATATATATATATATATATATATATATATATATATATGTTCGGGTATAAATGTATACGCTCAATATAAGCACGTGGTAAAAGTTTAAGCATCGAGACAGTTTATGCTTCACCGCTACTGCAAAATTTTGAGTAAACGCGTACTCCGTTGATCGCATCTGGGTGAGATTCACGTCGTCTGCTAGCAGACGGCACTAAGGCTACGTTTTCGCTAAAGCGTCCGCAGTCGTCTGCTCGGCTCGATGAGAGCGATGGTGACTTACAGACGATATTCACCCATTCCTGAAATCAAAGAATAACCATTTAAAACAAGTAACCGTGCATTTATTTGGGTTTATATGCAATTAAGTTTTATGTAAAAGCGTCAAAGGAAATGGCCGTGTTCATGTAACAGACGACGATGTGTTCCTGAAGCATAAGAACCTCCGTAAGATTCAAATGTTTGGTGAGATGCATAACGCAGCGCGGCAAAACGAGTATAGAGTAAAGAGAAGGAGCAAGGAACACCGCTCGTCCTTGTGCATTATGTTTTCTCTGCGTATGTTTTCTCACACTGCGTTAAATATGTCACCGTGCCAACTAGGCCAACAGTTAATGCTGTTCAAATCACCGGGCACATCATTTTGTTTTAATAAAAAGATAAAAACTAATACGAATATAAAATATAACTTCCGTTTTCCACATATCGTAATCAGCAGTCTATGTTTTAGTACACTGCAGAACGAAAAGCTCTTCGAATTACCTCCAATTCGCCCTGCCCTGCGCGGGGCTGATAATTTCTTAATTCCGTACTCCATTTGAGCCATTGCTGCCCTCGGCAAGGTTTTCCACATCTTGGTAGCCATTGCGTCACTTTAACTGAGCATAGCTTGTCTTTCCTTCGCATTACACGACCTATCCTGGAGCTGCTGCTCTTTTGTGTGCCAAAACCAAAATCCAAATATGAGCTCAAGTGAGTAAAACTTAATTTTGCTGAACTACAAAATATTGGTTAACATGTTTGCAATGAGCAGCTTGCAGATGCCTTTCTTTCATTCCCATTATTATGATCGCACCCGTGCCAAACAATGCCCCACAAACTGATGCATAGCAAAGTACAAGCCCTCCAAACACGGCTCAAGCAAACTATTGCAGTAAGAAGAGCTATAAGGTGGGCTAGTTGGTGTTGATTCATCTTCAAAGGTGCGCTTAGTGAACACAAACAGCACAAACGAAAAAAGTACAGGACATAAGGCAACGAGCGCAAACTACCAACTGGTTTATTGTTTGAAAAAACGTAACCCCAAGAAAGGGGTGTGTCAAACTAGCATGCGCAGATACTCATAAGAACGCAAACGGGGCAGGGCGATAATGCGGGGGGGGGGGTAAGAAGAAAGGGAAAGGTGACTTTGCGTTGCCTTATCTCCTGTACTTTTTTCGTTTGTGCTGTTTGTGTTCACTAAGCGCACCTTTGAAGATGAATATTGCAGTAAGTTTTTTTTCCCGTGAATAATAGCAGCGAATACAAATATCAGTGCAGTCCTCTGCTTTCCGGCTACCGTATTTCATATTGTAGCAACTATATTTTAATTGCACTGCCATTTTCATGCCCCGTATTACTGTTTACTGTGTATAGATTAAAGTGACTGGCACTTGAATTAAAGTTGTTGGCGCTTGGATTAAACATGCTGGCACTTGGATTAAACTCACTGGCACGCGGCTTAATCGTGCTGGCGCTTGGATTAAATATGTTGGCGCTAGGATTAAATGTTTGGCACATGGATTAAATAGAATGGCACTCAGATTATTTCAGTGGTGAAAGGATTATTTTAGCTGGCACTTGGATTAAAGTGAGTGGGAAAACCTGTAGTGTCTTTCTTTAGAATTACGGGTCTATGTATTTTCTATTAAAGGAACATACTACCTAATACTTACCTAGTGATGTTGCACCTCAGATATGCGTAATGTTTGCTTTTTGATCGACAATGTACATAGGTATGAACCTAGTCAGCAGTACGAGATGGCTGGCCCTTCGGCAAGTGTTTCAACTGTGGCCGGGTGGCTGATTAGGGTGACAGACAGACAAACCAAAATATCTGCGTTTAAGTTCCCCAAGAAAGACTATCGTCTTTAAAACCCGTTCGCAGCCCCATAGCAGGAGAGTCAGACAAGCAGCCGCGCCTCAGACGTCCCCCCTCCCCCCCCCCCCCCCCTGGAAGCACACCGCGCCGCCCTCCTGCTCCCCCGCCGACTCTCCTGTGCGCAGCAGCCCAAAGGAAACCCGCTTGGCCGGTTTGCCTCCTGCGCATGCGTAGTGTGAGTGCGGACTAGCCCACTGCAGGGCATACCCCCGAGCAAGAGATGCTTCGCATCTAAAACTTAACAAGCCCGTCAGAGATGTCCAACCAAGAACGGATCCTCTACTACCAAGGAATTGAACATTTTTTGCCGGAATCCCGCGACAAGGACCTGCCAAGGCCCTCTCTCCGACACAACTAGCCTGAACGGAATTCCTTCCTTGTGTGTTTTAGCGGTAAAAAGATGTCCAATTTCATTCCTTTCGAGTTCTTTACTTCTAGGGCGAGCTTTCCTTCGTTGCATCTTTTTAGTAGATCAACAGCCTTCTTTTCCGCATCTTCTACCTTTACGTCACTTTTTTTGAAGCACTTGTGAACTGCTTGGACAGCTTTATCTAAATAACACTCATTTGTTAAACCACACAAAAAAAAGCCCGATGAAAGACTACGCGTTGTGCAGGCGGATAAAGAAGGTTTTTTTGTGGTTTTACCAAATGAGTGTTTTACCAAAAGAAGTGACGTAAAGGTAGAACATGCGAAAAAGAAGGTTCTTGATCTACTAAAAAGATGCAAACAAGAAAAGCTCGCGCTAGAAGTAATGAACTCGTAAGGAATAAAATTGGACATATTTTTGCCGCTAAAACACACAAGGAAGAAATTCCGTTCAGGCCAGTTGTGTCGGAGAGAGGGTCTTGGCGGGTTCTCGTCGCGGGATTGATTGATTGAAATACTTTAATGAGATCATGCGGGACGCGCCCTAGCGCGCAGTGGGCGACTCCCACGTCGGGACCATCAGGCGAAGCCTGTCGGCCGTTTCGCGGGCCTGCTGGACAGTCCAAAGCTGGTCGGCCAGGAGCGGTCTGCAGATGGCCGCCTCCCACCTGGCCATGGAGGAATCGGGGCTTGATTGAACGCACCCCCAGAGCACGTGTGCTAATTTGGACTTTCCCCGCATGCGGGGCACACGTCATCCGGATAGTTTTCAGGGTATATTGCACGTGGTTTACAAAGATTCGGGTATGTCTCCGTCTGCAGCAATCTAAATGTAAGCGCCTGAGGCCTATTGAGTTTTGAGTGAGGAGGAGGGTATTCTCTCCGCGCAAGGTAAAAGTGCTTCGTAATTTCATTGTACGTAGCGGGCGCGTCCCTGCAGAAAATGCTGAATTCCTTGGTAGTAGAGGATCCGTTCTTGTTGGACAACTCTGACGGGCTTGTTAAGTTTTTTGCATCAGACAGTATAAGCAGTTGCAATTGGGGATTTAGCATAGACGGACAGGCCCTGTTCTATTCCTTTCCACAAGGACCCCTCATGAGCTCAGTTAACGACTGCATCACAAAGGACAACGATGAAGTTGCTTCCCGCAACACGTGACAGTTGAATACTTCCGAGAGCTTTTGCTTTTTAACACGAAAGTGTTAAAAAGCAAAATCTGGGGCATTGTTGTCTAGAGTGATTGTTATATGCGCGGATGGCGTGTGCTCCCTGGCGAAGTGCGCAGACCACGTAGGGCTTTTAAGCAAACATTCTTTCAAAAATAAATCAGATGTTAGATTGCGCTTGTCCGTGTGTACACCTTTCTTCGTCCCCGTTTGTTTTCCGCAAGCACCACAATGATATATTGCCACGGGCGTTTGTTATTATCACTTTTGGTTTATTCGTTTCTCGCCCACAAAGACTGTCAGCAACGCTCAGCGCAAACCGCGCCTCATTGTTCGAGAGGCTTCGCGATCATTGTAGATCGTTTTGTTAAGATTGCGCGCAAGACGCGCACACTCGAGCCTATTCTAGAATTTGTACGACAGCCAGCGATAATGCTGGAATATTCGACGGCACATGTTTAAATGCCGACGCGCTTCACCGCTTGTCAGTTGATCGACGGACGACGCCCTGTTCGCCGCTATCATTGTACAGCGTGTATTGCTGTAGTCCTAGTTCTCATTTTCCGGCCACAAGTTCGGCCAAATAAACAGTTTCATCCTGCAAACGCCGACCGCTGTCTTCGTCGACGTCACGACCACGTGACATCTGGTGGAGGTGCTGCTTCTTCCATGATCCGGACGCCACCGCGGAGCGCTGACCCAAGCCCAAGCCGCGACGAGGACGACGGCAAGGAAATCCCGGATCGTCGAACAAGCCGCAGGCAGAAGGGACTGCAGCCAGAGCACGGGCTCCTTCCCGAAAAACCCAGGCAGCCGCAGATCTCAACGTCAACCACAGCGACTATGACCGACCACGTGCAGCCTGCGCCAATCCTTCTTCGCCAGCCCAAGGAGCCGCCAACCTTCCGCGGATCGTCGTTCGAAGACCCGGAAAGCTGGCTCGAAGCCTACGACCGAGTCGCCCTTTTCAATGCCTGGACCAGTGAAGACAAGCTACAGCATGTCTACTTCGCCTTGGAGGACGCAGCTAGAACCTGGTTCGAGAACCAAGAGCGAACCCTGACAACATGGGACGTTTTTCGCACCAGGTTCCTGGCAACATTCACCAGCGTCGTCCGCAAGGAGAGGGCCGAGGCTCTGCTCGAAACCCGCGTGCAGCTGCCTAACGAAAACGTGGCACTCTTCACAGAAGAAATGACGAGACTGTTCCGCCACGCAGACCCCGAGATGCCCGAGGAGAAGAAAGTGCGCTTCCTCATGCGAGGAATCAAGCAGGAGCTGTTCGCGGGACTGATCAGAAACCCACCCAAGACCATCCAAGAATTCCTGGCGGAGGCAACAACAATCAAGAAGACGCTCGAGATGCGCACGAGGCAATACAACCGCCGCATGCCGACGACGAACTACGGGGAAGCACATGCGCTGGGCTCCGACGACTTGCGTGAGACGATAAGGGCGGTCGTGCGCGAAGAGCTCCGAAAGATGTTCCCTGCATCGCAACCCCAGGTGCATTCCATAGCCGACGTCGTTCGCGAGGAACTTCAGCATTCGCTGGGAGTTGCTGCACCGCCGCAACCTGAGCCGGAAGCCATGAGCTATGCTGCCGTTGCACGCCATGCTGTCGCCACTCCGCGCTATCACCAACGCCCCGCGCCGTCGCATTTCCGTCGCCAGACACCGCCGCCACCTCCGACGCTATCCCGGCCGCCTGCAAGCCAAAGCTACACCCCCCGAAAGACCGACGTTTGGCGCGCCCCTGACAACCGCCCGCTCTGCTACCACTGCGGGGAGGCCGGCCACACGTACCGCCGCTGCCAATACCGACAGATGGGGCTACGCGGATTCGCCGTCAACGCGCCGCGCCCGCAGCCAGGCGAACGGCCTCGCGACATCGACGACTATCTCACCGGAGCACAGCGGCAAGAACGACGACCTTCCCGCTCGCCGTCGCCCGGCCGTTACATGTCACCGCACCGCCGGCAGTACACTGGCCCAAACCGGGGCCGGTCGCCTAGCCCGTATCCGGAAAACTAAGGGCAGCAACCGATGGAGGTGCGGTTGCTGAACGACGAAATGCTGAAGATCCTCCGCCGTCGACGACCACGCCGCGACGAAGTTCCGAGCCCCCGCCGCACGCCGAACGCCGCCCTGAAGACGAAACTTTGCAACCGGAAGCAGACCTGACGACGCAACGCGGAAGCAGCGGTGCAAACCGACGTAGCCGTGACCCTACGCCGCGACCTAACCGCAACGCAAGACGGCGGACTAGCGACCTCGACGTTCTGATCGACGGCCACAACGTCACTGCTCTCGTCGATACTGGAGCCGACTATTCCGTCATCAGTGGGCCGTTCGCAGCACAGTTGAAGAAAGTTAGGACTGCTTGGGAAGGCCCCGAGATCCGGACCGCTGGAGGCCATCTGATAACGCCGATTGGTGTCTGCACGGCGCGAGTCACCATCAATAACCGGACTTATCCTGCGAGCTTTGTAATCCTGCAAAACTGCTCCAGGGATATGATACTTGGAATGGGCTTCTTAAGTGACCACGGCGCCGTCATCGACCTGAGGTCTGAGTCGATAACACTGACCTCAGACAAAGCGCTCCCGCCCCACGCGATGCCAGGCAACCATGCATTGAATGTGATAGAAGAGCAGGTGACCATTCCGCCGCGCTCCAGCGTCATTATTTCCGTCGGCACCGAAAAACCTGCCAACCTTGAAGGCGTCATCGAGGGTGATCAGCACCTACTCCTGAACCGTCAAATTTGCGTCGCACGAGGTATAGCCGAGCTGCGTGACGGTAAAGCAAAGGTGGTGCTGACAAACTTCAGCCACGAATATAGGCACCTCAACTTTGGTACGACGGTTGCCTACATCGACGAATGTCTAGCCGCCAGCGATGCTTTCGCCCTCTTCGATGCTGCCGAACCTGCTTCGACGAATAGAGGTCCCGAACCGGATTTTGACGTCAATCCGAGCCTTCCGAAGGCCAAGCAAGACCAGCTGAAAACCCTGCTCCTGCAATACAGGGACTGTTTCTCGTCGTCATCGCGGGTCCGACAAACGCCCCTTGCGAAGCACCGCATTATAACAGAAGAACATTCTCGACCACTCCGTCAGAGCCCCTACAGAGTTTCTACTCGAGAGCGCGACGCGATAAAGAAACAAGTCGACGAAATGCTACGCGACAACATCATCCAGCCGTCCAAGAGTCCGTGGGCGTCACCCGTGGTGTTAGTAAAGAAGAAGGACGGGACACTGCGTTTCTGCGTTGATTATCGGCGCCTGAACAAAATCACGAAGAAGGACGTGTACCCCCTCCCACGAATAGACGACACCCTGGATCGACTTCACAACGCGACGTACTTTTCGTCGATGGACCTCAAGACCGGCTACTGGCAAATCGAAGTCGACGAGAGAGACCGAGAAAAGACTGCCTTTATAACACCCGACGGCCTCTTTGAGTTCAAGGTCATGCCTTTCGGTCTTTGCTCGGCACCTGCGACGTTCCAGCGTGTCATGGACACCGTACTGGCCGGATTGAAGTGGCAGACGTGCCTTGTGTATTTGGACGACGTCGTCGTGTTTTCCTCAACCTTCGACGAGCATCTCCGGCGGCTTGAGGCAGTACTTCAAGCAATCAAGGCCTCTGGACTGACCCTGAAGCCAGAAAAGTGCCGATTTGCGTACGACGAGCTCTTGTTTCTGGGTCATGTGATCAGCAAGTCTGGAGTGCGCCCAGACCCGCGGAAAACAGCTGCCATCGCCGACTTCGCGCCACCCACTGACAAGAAGGCCGTGCGCCGATTTCTCGGCTTATGCGCCTATTACAGACGCTTCGTCAAAAACTTTTCACGGATCGCCGAACCACTGACGCTTCTCACGAAGAATAACGTGGAATTCAGGCGGGAAACGGCGCAAGTGCAAGCCTTTCAAGAACTTAAACGACGCCTGCAGACGCCACCCATACTCGCTCATTTCGACGATTGCGCCGATACGGAAATACACACCGACGCAAGCAGCGTAGGACTCGGTGCCGTCCTTGTGCAAAAGACTGACGGGCTTGAAAGGGTTATCAGTTATGCTAGCCGGTCACTATCCAAGGCGGAAGCAAACTATTCCACAACAGAAAAGGAATGCCTTGCCATCCTCTGGGCTACGTCAAAGTTTCGCCCCTACCTCTATGGCAGGCCCTTCAAAGTTGTCAGTGACCATCACGCCTTATGCTGGCTAGCTAACTTGAAGGACCCTTCAGGTCGTCTCGCACGATGGAGTCTGAGGCTTCAAGAATTCGATATTACCGTCGTGTACAAGTCCGGACGAAAACACTCTGACGCCGACTGCTTGTCTCGTGCCCCCGTCGACGCACCGCCGCAAGACGACGACGATGACTGCTTCCTCGGAACCATAACTGCCGACGACTTCGCCGAAAGGCAACGGGCCGACGCGGAACTGGGGGGCCTTATTGAGTACCTCGAGTGCAAGACCGCCGTTGTTCCGAAGGTATTCAAGCGAGGACTGCCGTCGTTTTTCTTACGGAACGGCGTTCTCCTGAAGAAGAACTTCTCGCCACTTCGAACTGACTACCTTCTCGTCGTGCCCTCATCATTGCGACCAGAAGTCTTCCAGGCTCTACACGACGACCCGACGGCTGGACACCTCGGTGTTTCCCGCACGCTCGCCAGAATACAGGAAAAATACTACTGGCCACGCCTTGCTGCCGACGTAGCCCACTACGTTAAGACTTGCCGAGATTGCCAGCGACGGAAGACACCGCCGACTAGGCCAGCGGGATTTCTGCAGCCAATCGAACCACCTCACCGGCCGTTCCAGCAAATCGGGATGGATCTACTGGGGCCGTTCCCCACGTCGACTTCCGGCAACAAGTGGATCGTCGTAGCAACTGACTACCTCACCCGCTACGCCGAGACAAAGGCCTTGCCCAAAGGCAGTGCCGCCGAGGTAGCCAAGTTCTTCGTGGAGAACATCGTCTTGCGTCATGGCGCCCCAGAGGTCCTCATCACAGACAGAGGTACCGCCTTTACTGCGGACTTAACTCAGGCGATCTTCAAATACAGCGAGACGAGCCACCGCCGCACCACCGCCTACCACCCGCAGACCAATGGCCTCACCGAACGTCTAAATAAGACCATCGCCGACATGCTGGCCATGTACGTCGACGTTGAGCACAAGACATGGGACGCCGTCCTTCCGTACGTGACCTTCGCTTACAACACGGCCGTCCAAGAAACGACGCAGATGACGCCGTACAAGTTGGTCTACGGAAGGAGCCCGGCGACAACGCTGGACGCCATGCTACCCAACGTCACCGACGAAGAAAATGTCGACGCCGCCGCTTACTTACAACGTGCCGAAGAAGCTCGACAGCTGGCCCGCCTGCGCATCAAGACCCAGCAGCGCACCGACAGTCGTCGCTACAATCTTCGACGACGCTTCGTGGAGTACCAGCCCGGCGACCGTGTCTGGGTATGGACGCCAATACGCCGACGGGGACTTAGTGAGAAGCTTCTCCGACGATACTTCGGACCGTACAGGGTACTTCGCCGCCTCGGCGCACTCGACTACGAGGTTGTCCCTGACGGCATTACGAACTCTCAGCGGCGCCGTGCACGACCTGAAGTCGTCCATGTCGTGCGCCTCAAACCATATTACACGCGTTAGCGAATCTGAGGACCGTCATTTTGCTTTATTATTGTACTTTCTTGCTTGTGCTTATTGTTTATTGTACTTTGTTGCTTTATTCTTGTTATTTATTGTTGCATGCATTGGCCTGTTCTGTTTTAAGCATCGGGACGATGCTTTTTCAGAGGGGGGCATTGCCACGGGCGTTTGTTATTATCACTTTTGGTTTATTCGTTTCTCGCCCACAAAGACTGTCAGCAACGCTCAGCGCACACCGCGCCTCATTGTTCGAGAGGCTTCGCGATCATTGTAGATCGTTTTGTTAAGATTGCGCGCAAGACGCGCACACTCGAGCCTATTCTAGAATTTGTACGACAGCCAGCGATAATGCTGGAATATTCGACGGCACATGTTTAAATGCCGACGCGCTTCACCGCTTGTCAGTTGATCGACGGACGACGCCCTGTTCGCCGCTATCATTGTACAGCGTGTATTGCTGTAGTCCTAGTTCTCATTTTCCGGCCACAAGTTCGGCCAAATAAACAGTTTCATCCTGCAAACGCCGACCGCTGTCTTCGTCGACGTCACGACCACGTGACAATATAAAGCCCATCGATCTTGGCAAGTACCGCTATTCATTACACTTGCGCCGCGCGCGCGTCCTCCTCTCTCCCTTCTCGCCCCTTTCGCGTCCTCCCATTCTCCGCCGCTTTTTCCGCGCCGACGATTGGTCTCCTTCGCGGTTGCCCTTAGAGACGCGCGGATCTTGCATTTTGCTGGTATTTTTATTTTTCGCTCGCGCCATTTTTCGCCGCGGCTCCGCGTAGCGAACGTTGCGCGCTTTGTTTTTGCGCTCTGTGCTGGCGCTATGCCGTGCTGTTGCGCCTGTAACTGTAAAAACCAGCATACAAATGGTTATGCACTTTTTATGATACCGCGAGGTAAGCGTGATGGCGTGCGTAAGAAGCAGTGGCAGCACAATATCGGCCGAAAGAACTTTGTTTAGACAAAGAAGAGCGTTTTTTGCGAGGTGAGGCGTTTTTTTTTATTTCTCGTGTCAAAGCATTGCGGAATCATCATCATTATCATCATCAGCCTGTCTACGCCCACTAGGAGTGGGGTTCCTTATTCATAAAAATATAGCTGGCAATATAGAGGAATACTATAGCATTAATGAGAGGGTGTTATGTATCGTGATTAAGTTTAATAAGAGGTACAGGATGAAGGTGATACAGGCCTATGCGCCTACATCCAGCCATGATGATCAACTGGTTGAACGCTTCTACGAAGACGTAGAATCAGCAATGAGTAAGGTAAAGACACAGTATACTGTAGTGATGGGCGACTTTAATGCAAAAGTAGGCAAGAAGCAGGCTGGAGATCATGCAGTTGGGGAATATGGCATCGGCCCTAGAAATGCCAGAGGGGAGTTACTAGTAGAGTTCGCAGAACGCAATAATTTACGGATCTTGAACACCTTCTACAGGAAACGGACTACTCGTAAGTGGACGTGGAGGAGTCCTAATGGCGAAACTAAAAATGAAATAGACTTCATAATGTGCGACCACCCGGGCATTATACAGGATGTAGAAGTAGTTAACAAGATCCGATGCAGTGACTAGATCTAGAATTCAACTAGACGTGAGGAAGGAACGGCAGAAACTGATACGCAAGAAGCCGAATAATGAACTAGCTCTGCGAGGGAAAGTACAGGAATTCAGAGTTTCACTTCAGAATAGGTACGCGGCTTTAACCGAGGAAACAGACCTTAGCATTGACGCAATGAATGATAATCTGACTAGTATCATTAAGGAGTGTGCAGTGGAAGTCGGGGGTACAGTCGTTAGACAGGACACTGGTAAGCTATCCCAAGAGACGAAAAACCTCATTAAGAAACGTCAAGCTATGAAAGCCTCAAATGCAACAGACAAAATAGAGCTGGCGGAGCTTTCGAAGTTGATCAATAGGCGTAAAGTAGCCGACATAAGAAAGTATAATATGGAGAGAATTGAGCATGCTCTAAAGAACGGAAGAAGCCTCAAAGCTACGAAGACAAAACTGTGCATAGGCAAAAATCAGATGTATGCGTTAAGGGACAAGGATGGCAAGGTCACAACCAATATGGATAGAATAGTTGAGATAGCGGAAGAGTTCTACAGAGATCTGTACAGCAGCCGAGACAGTCAGGATGATAACGTAAGAAGCAGTAATATCCCAGAGGAATCTGACATCCCACCAGTATTAACAGGAGAAGTAAAGAAAGCCCTAAAGGGAATGCAAAGAGGCAAAGCCGCTGGTGAGGATCAGGTAACATCAGACCTGTTGAAAGACGGTGGAGAGATTATGTTAGAGAAACTGGCCACCCTGTATACGAAGTGTCTCTCGACAGGGAGGATACCAGAATCTTGGAAGAATGCCGACATCATCTTGATCCATAAGAAAGGGGACGTCAAGGACCTGAAAAATTACAGGCCCATCAGCTTACTGTCCGTTGTCTACAAGCTATTCACAAAAGTAATTGCTAACAGAATTAATACGACATTAGAGTTTAATCAACCAAGGGACCAGGCAGGATTTCGTACAGGCTTCTCAACAATAGACCATATTCATACTATCAATCAGGTGATAGAGAAATGCGCGGAATACAACCAACCCCTATACATAGCCTTCATAGATTACGAGAAGGCATTTGATTCTGTGGAGACATCAGCAGTCATGCAAGCACTGCGGAATCAGGGCATCGACGAAGCCTATATAAACATAATGGAAGAAATCTACAGCGCATCCACAGCCACTATAGTCCTTCATAAAGAAAGCGACAGAATCCCAATAAAGAAGGGCGTACGACAGGGAGACACGATCTCTCCAATGCTATTCACCGCGTGTTTACAGGAGGTTTTCAGGGCCCTAGATTGGGAAGAATTAGGGATAAGAGTTAATGGAGAGTATCTCAGTAACCTGCGCTTCGCTGATGACATTGCATTGATGAGTAACGCGGGAGACGAATTACAGCTCATGATTACTGAACTGGATACGGAAAGTAGAAGAGTAGGTCTGAAAATTAATATGCATAAAACTAAAGTAATGTGGAACAATCTTGGCAGAGAACAGCGCTTCGCGATAGGTGGCGAGACGCTGGAAGTTGTAAAGGAGTACGTCTACTTAGGACAGCTAGTAACCGCGGAGCCGAACCATGAGAGTGAAATAACTAGAAGAATAAGGATGGGATGGGGCTCATTCGGCAAGCATTATCAAATCATGAATGGTAGTCTACCACTATCTCTCAAGAGGAAGGTATATAACAGCTGCATCTTACCGGTACTTACCTACGGAGCAGAAACCTGGAGACTTACAAAGAGGGTTCAACTTAAATTAAGGACGACGCAGCGAGCGATGGAAAGGAAAATGATAGGTGTAACCTTAAGAGACAGGAAGAGAGCAGAGTGGGTCAGGGAACAAACGGGGGTTAAGGATATCATAGTTGAAATTAAGAAGAAGAAATGGATATGGGCCGGCCACGTAGCACGTCGGCAGGATAACCGGTGGTCATTAAGGGTAACTGACTGGATTCCAAGAGAGGGCAAACGCGTGAGGGGAAGACAGAAAATTAGGTGGGCAGATGAGATTAAGAAGTTTGCAGGTATAACGTGGCAACAGAAAGCACAGGACCGGGTTGATTGGCGGAACATGGGAGAGGCCTTTGCCCTGCAGTGGGCGTAGACAGGCATTGCGGAATGATGCGTTTTAAATATTCTTTGGCTGCTCATAAATGTTCTTTTACTTTCGCGGCTATTTCTGCGCTGCATAAAAATGTGGTTGTTCTTAATATGCTGAATATTCTGCTGAAACTCCATCCCTTCGTATGTCGGCGACTGTTATTCAGTCTGAAATGCCCAACTACAGAATCTGCTTTCCGCGGCGAACGATTGCGTGTGACGATATATCTTCTCGATCGCGCTTGTCGTGATTGTTAGGATGCGCTTAATGTGAAAGTTTGGTGTAAGAAAACAAACGAATGACCCTTACTGGCGCTAGCTTCCAAATAATTTTTTTTTTCGAGGGGTGGGGGGGGGTGTATTCACACAGAAAAATATTGACACAAATGCAATCCGCCGCAAGAAAAAAGAAAAACAAGCACTGCGCAACACAAAACAATAACATCATTATAGCGAAAGTGGGCCGTTATCTATCAGGCCGCGGCCGAAATGGCACGTCTTAGTCACGTGTGCAATAACGCGCTGTCCGTTCAATAAAAACTACATTATCTCATGTACCGGCGTCACACGGGCACTTTTCATCGGGATCAGAGTCAATCCCAATCGAATTTCTCGATCGCGATCAACAATCATCGCTACTATACGGTACAAACTAATCCGGATTGAGTTTAGCGCAAACGTAAGTCAGATCGCAATCTGGAAGCCAGATGTCCATCAGTATATCGGCATAGTCTCGAACCCGATCGCTATTCATGTGATCGTGTAGCAGCACTTGATCCGGATCGAGCCTAATCCGGATCGGCCCTGATCGCGATCAAAATTGCCCGCGTGACACCGCTATTGATTACGGCGTTGTCTTGCGATATGATGATTCATTGCGATATGCGATATGATGATGCATCTGGTGAATGCCTATGCTTAACGTAAAGGCGCTGCAGTTGCCCCTATTAAGCTGTATAGACTTTGAGTAGGTCTTTGAAAACAGGGATTGTTTGCGCCACGAGATGCCACGTCTACCAATGCTGACTTCATGTAAACTGTTCTTTTCTAAGTGATTTTTGGGCAGTATCGGATTGTAGAGCTCATAAAGTTAGTGGCTTGACTGTGAATGCGCACCCAATCTCAGCTATACGAATAGGCGCATGGAATATTCTTTGCAAAAAGTGGCTCGGCTCAAAAGAGAACCTGCTAGCTCTCCTGCAGTGTCACTTCCGAGAAAATAAAGCCGCTCTTTGTAAACAAGTTAACAGTGCGAGATATCATCTTCCGAATAGGCGTGCGCACAGGGGAGGGAGGGGGGAAGGGCGGGGGCGCAAAATATCCCCGTACATTGACCCTTCTAGTCACCTTAGAGGGGAGGGGCGCAAAATATGCCCCTTACATTGACCCTTCTATTCACCTGAGAGGGGAGGGGCGCAAAATCTTCTCCGTACATTGACCCTTCTAGTTACCTGAGAGGGGAGAGACGCAAAATCTTCTCCGTACATTGACCCTTCTAGTCACCTGAGAGGGAAGGGGCGCAATTCTTCTCCGTACATTGACCCTTCTAGTCACCTGAGAGGGGAGGGGCGCGAAATCTTCTCCGTACATTGACCCTTCTAGTCACCTGAGAGGGGAGGGGCGCGAAATCTGCCCCGTACATTGACCCTTCTAGTCAACTGAGAGGGGAGGGGCGCAAAATCTTCTCCGTACATTGACCCTTCTAGTTACCTGAGAGGGGAGAGGCGCAAATCTTCTCCGTACATTGACCCTTCTAGACGCCTGAGAGGGAAGGGGCGCAAAATCTTCTCCGTACATTGACCCTTCTAGTCACCTGAGAGGGGAGGGGCGCAAAAACTTCTCCGTACATTGACCCTTCTAGTCACCTGAGACGGGAGGGGCGCGAAATCTGCCCCGTACGTTGACCCTTCTAGTTAACTGAGAGGGGAGGGGCGCAAAATCTGCCCCGTACATTGACCCTTCTAGTCACCTGAGAGGGGAAAGGCGCAAAATCTTCTCTGTACATTGACCCTTCTATTCACCTGAGAGGGGAGGGGCGCAAAAGCTTCTCTGTACATTGACCCTTCTATTCACCTGAGAGGGGAGGGGCGCAAAATCTTCTCCGTACATTGACCCTTCTATTCACCTGAGAGGGGAGGGGCGCAAAAAACTTCTCCGTACATTGACTCTTCTAGTTACCTGAGAGGGGAGAGGCGCAAAATCTTCCCCGTACATTGACCCTTCTAGTCACCTGAGAGGGGAAAGGCGCAAAACTTCTCCGTACATTGACCCTTCTAGTCAACTGAGAGGGGAGGGGCGCAAAATCTTCTCCGTACATTGACCCTTCTAGTTACCTGAGAGGGGAGAGGCGCAAAATCTTCTCCGTACATTGACCCTTCTAGACACCTGAGAGGGAAGGGGCGAAAAAATCTTCTCCGTACCTTGACCCTTCTAGTCACCTAAGAGGGAAGGGGCGCAAAATGTTCTCCGTACATTGACCCTTCTAGTCACGTGAGAGGGGAGGGGCGCAAAATCTTCTCCGTACGTTGACCCTTCTAGTCAACTGAGAGGGGAGGGGCGCAAAATCTGCCCCGTACATTGACCCTTCTAGTCACCTGAGAGGGGAAAGGCGCAAAATCTTCTCTGTACATTGACCCTTCTATTCACCTGAGAGGGGAGGGGCGCAAAAAACTTCTCCGTACATTGACCCTTGTATTCACCTGAGAGGGGAGGGGCGCAAAATCTTCTCCGTAAATTGACCCTTCTAGTCACCTGAGAGGGGAGGGGCGCAAGATCTTCCCCGTACATAGACCCTTCTAGTCACCTGAGAGGGGAAGGGCGCAAAGTCTTCTCCGTACATTGACTTAGTAGGGCGGCGGCGCGCTGCGATGAACCTTTGCCCGCCACCTCCCTGACGGGGAACTTTGCGCACGCTTATGATCTTCCGGCCACCTTCTGTCGCAGTGAAACATCTGTGTCATGTGTAAGACGGTGTATATTTGTGCAGTGATATACTGTTACCTGTTTTCTTTTTTGCCATTGTCTTTTTCGAAACATTCCTACTTCATAACATACTTACGCACTAGCATTGATTCTGGTGCTGATATGATACGATGCTCCTTTTGATTACGTATCAACCACCGAGTTGCGCGTGCATGAAAATAAAATATCCTGCTGATATTGCACTCTGATTATGGCTCTGGTACCTTTTTTCCTAATAAAAATCATAATTGCAACTCTGCTACTATTGTAACGGCATTTTCATATGAACTATCACAGCACGTTTCTAGAGGCGTTTACTTATCCTCAAGGCACGGAAAGTTTCCTCTCATAGGTAAACCAAGTGCTAGTTTCTTTGACCCCAACGTCATAATACTATTCTGAAAAATGTTTCTCCAGCGCCTCTGTTCGTGCGGTACATGAGTTACTGTTGGCGCCACTTGATAGTACTGACACTGCGCAAGCTTCTTGTTCAGTTTGGAGACCACCGCGCAAACCTACATTTACGTCAAGATAACACATGTATGGACAATATATTATCCACGAAGCCATTACAAGAATGCGACGCTGTATTTACGGGTGTTGCACATGCGCGCAAAGGAGAGAGACAAAAAATCCAGACACAGGCGGAAATGACGCAAGCTAAACTCCATCAGATGCAAATTTAAAGCCTGTTATCATGTGGCAGAAAAAAGTCTGCATGATGGAACGGTCCGTAAAGTTCCTTTTAAATTAGAATGCACCACGGCTTTCGGAAGAAACTAATATTTTATTAAACGTTGATTTCGATGTTCTCGATCTTGTTATCGCCATTGTTTCAGTTTTCTACACCACTGGGGTGCGCGAGTGGCTCGAAATCACGCGCCTCGATTGAATTCTGCGGCGCCTCCGCGGGAGCCACGGCGAAAAATTGCGCCGTGCGCAACGCGCGCCGGCAGCGGGAGAGGAGAATCGAGGAGGAAACGCGCGCGCGGAGGAGAGGGTCGTTACTTTCCTAGATCAAGGGGCTTTATAATCAGCCTCAGGGGCCTACGGAAGTGACCTCTCTTGTCGTGTATATGTTACTCTATGTCGGTACGCATTTTTCTATCCGCGTTTTCGTCGGAAAGTACCAGAATCGGTGCTGACTGCACGCGTCGCTTCAGTTCTCGCAATGCTTTTCTCGAGGCGTTTCGCACTTGAACTCGACGCCAGTTTTGGTCAGTTTCGCAAGTGACTCGGCGACGCGGGAAAAGTTTTCGACAAACCGCCTGTAATAGGCGCACACAAGACGAGAAATTAACGCACGGCCTTCTTGTCGACGGAAGTGGGAATGTAGTGATGGCGGCTGTCTTCTGTGTGTCAAGACCACGGAGCAAGAATTATTGTCGAGGCGAATGTGCGCTCGCACAGGCGTCCTAATAATGTCCCGGAATCGGGCACGGCACTGAGTCGTGAGAGTCCGCCAGAGGAGAAGAAACAGCGAGCGCGTCGCGCTCTCCGGCGAAGCTCGCCGGTTCAAGGCCGTTCGGCGCGGATTCGCCATTCGCGCATTACGCCCAAGTGGGTGTGTCTCTTGTGCGTTCTCGCTGGCTCCATATTATTCGGTAAAATAAAGAAAAAAATGGCGTCACATACGCCAAAATTACCTGAGTGATATATCCTATAGGACACGAAATCTATATTTTTTGATAACGTGAACATGATAGTTTAGTGTAATTTTTAAGGCAAGAACTTTAGATGCCTCATAAAACGGAAAAAATGACCGTCGGCGTCCCGCGTCGCCGGCGTCAACATGAGCGATGCAAAAAATCATAATCAAGTGATGACGTCTCCACACGACATTATCATGACGCCACAAATCGCCAAAATTTGTGGCGTCGTCATCACGTCATGACGACATCACATTATGGGACGTCATCAGATGACATTCTTGCTTTGCACTGCCTCCGTGATCAGTGGGCCGATCACGGAGGCAGTGCAAAACTAGGCGAGGTGCAGAAAGCTTGCAATGCCTCCGATCCTGGAGGCAGTGCGAAACCACGTTAGGTGCCGAAAGCTTTTGCATGGGGGTGAGGCAGGACAGACACATCGACTGAAGAAGGAGAATATGGCTTTCAACTTCGAGTCGTCTTAGTCTAATCACGGTGTAAGAAAAATAATTTAGGTGTGGACACTCCGCCCGACGGCGCGTCCACATAATGTTCGCCTCTTTCCTCCTCTCGGCCCCCATGTCGCAGCGCCTCCCACGCAACCGCGGCCGGCGCATGTACTATAGAATACGAGCTGCGTGCGTAGCGTCCGTAACGGCGTTGCGCACGTGAGAAGTCAGCGAGCAGAAAGACTGCTCACGCGCTCTAAGCAAGACGCCGCGCTTTTACGTACGCAACGCCGTTAGGGAGGCGTTCCCCGCACGTCGCATTTTTCGGTCGCGAGCATGGTCGCGAGAAACGCGGTATGCGTTCCTTGCTCTAGTTGCTAGCGTGCGCGTTTAAAAAAATGCAATGAGCTGAAAAAAAATGAAGAACCACGTGCGTTCGCCTCGTCGCAATAGGTTTCTTAAGCCCCCATGTCGCAGCGCCCCCCACGAAACTGCGGCCGGCGCATGTATTAAAGGCGAACATTATCTGGACGCGCTCTCCTTCGCGGCGGGCGGAGAGTGTCCACACCTAAATTATTTTTCTTACACCGTGGTCTAATGCATAAGGGACCCTGGGAGGTTTTTCGACTAATGATGGGACTCCAGGAGCTTCTCGCAAAAGTGTTCACGAGGCGTGAGTTCTCGTTCATTCCTTGGTATGGCATGAGTGCAGGCTTCCAACCTCACCGGCTCAATGGGAACTTTGACGCTATTTGCCTTCTCCTTGCAGGATGCGTACCACTGTTACAGTTCGGCACGACACATTTCCGCCCAGCCCTAAAGGAGCACTGGTGGAAGTTTCTGTTTGCTTGGTTGCTTGTACCTCTGTACTGGCTCTTACCCACTACGGGGGATTGACCAAGAAACCGGCGCTTATTGTAAACGAAAAATTAAGGCCTATACAGGGTAAAAGAAAACGTGATTTAAAAAAAAGAAAATATGACAAGTTTTGACACGCAGCAAAATTTAGAAAGAAAAAGGGGGAAAATGATAGGATTTTTTGAATTATTTAAAATTAATCATAATACATAATTCTTAAGAAGGTTAAATTAATGTTGTTCAATATTGCAATGCTGAATTTAAGCTCCGTTTGGCAAGAGAGCTGATCAATGACTTAGCAAGGTAATCTCCTTGTATCACCCAAGAATTCGCAGAGGGCCCCGCAGACGTTCCTGTCGCTAAATTCCAATGAAGCAGCCCCGAAGGAGAGAATATTCGGAGTACTAAGTTGGATTCCTAATTTTTTGAATAAAAGTTCAAAACAATTTCTCCTTCGATTTTTGAAACGGCGACAACTCAGCAGGAAATGGTCGATATTTGCAGGTTCATTACAGCTGGAGCATAAAGGGGATGGCACCATACCAGACCTGTTTAAATAGAAATTAAGCGGTGGTATACGGCATCTTAATTTAGTTATGCAGACTTCCAATTTACGCTTTGGACACCATTTATTAACCCATGCGACGTGCAAATGCGAAAATTCTGGATTCGATATTGTAACCTTTAAGGAATCCTCAAATAGACAAAATTTCCTGAGCCTCGCCGCTGTAACAAAGCTGTTAAAGGCATGACTGACAAAATCGGATCATCAAGGGATGCTCGCGCGAGTGAGTCAGCCATCTCATTTATAAAAATAGCACGATGACCCGGCGCGCACATCAATCGCACTAGACGAATGTTTGCAGGGATTAATGATTTAAATGTACTTAGTACAGCTGATTACGACGACGATAAGAGGGACGAACATACGGATACTATCACAGCTGTCGAATGAGTTGCTGGAAGTTTTCGTAGAGCTAGAATAATAGCAGTTAATTCCGCTCCAACTATGGGTGTATAATCTGGGAGGCATAATGAATATGACCAGGATAACGACTGAGAAAAAATTCCCACACCTGCTTTCTTAGCACTCATAGATGCATCAGTTGCAATTACAGCATTAATTCCCAATTGAGACACGTGCTCTTCGAATAAGCCAATCACATATTTAGGGGGCAAATGTTTAGCATTTGTTTTGCATCGAGTTCTATTTGCGCATTGCCGATGGGCTTATCTGATGGAATGATTTCTAAAATGTTAACATTAAAGGCATCTAGCAGGGTTTGAACAAACAGAACTTGAGGCTGATATACACGGGACCAATGCTCACTGAAAAAAAACACTGGTTAGGCCAAAAGTACGTTTTAAAAAATATAAATTTTTAAGTAAATTTTAACTGTAAAATACGGAATCTGCAAGCGAGAGTGGGTATCCGAGCTTCTTGATACAAAATGTTCTTAGCTGTAAATTTTGGCACAACTAGACAACTGCGAAGAGCTTCCGGCTCTAAAAGCATCAACGGATTTAACTTGTACGCTGGTCCACCAGACACAACCAAATTCAAGGAACGGGAGAATGTACATGCGGTAAATCATGATCTCTGCGTAGACCGGAACGGAGCAGGCCAAGTCTACTTATCATCCCAACAGCGCGTGTAGCTTTAATTTTCATATGTTGAATGTGATTACGCCAGCTCAGTTTTTCATCATATAGAACACCCAGATATTTAATACACTCAACTTGGGGAATTCGTTTTTGATGGTACTGAAGAAAAATATTGACTGGCACATCCCAAGGAAAAACCATTATGGAACTTTTCGTAACGTTTAGTTTCATATGAACATCATTAAACCAGGTTTCCAATGTTGCTAAATATGACTGTAAAGTTGACTGGAGTAAATGTATATCACAGTCAGACGCGAGAAACGCAATGCCATCTGCATATACGTATACTTGTTTTTTATCGTACAGGGGTATTGAACATAACAAAATATTAAATAAAACTGGCGAGAGAACAGAGCGCTGGGTGACACCTCTCGTTTGACTATATTTAGATGTAGAAACACCTCGTTGGGAGTTCTATCTTTTAAAAAATCATGCATCCAATTTGTAATAAAATGCGGGAAATTTAAGTCTTCTAGGGCATTGATGAAAATAACATGTTCAACACTATCATATGCCTTGGCTGAATCAAGGGTTACTAAACCGCATATTGCCGTCTGTGCCGAGCAAGCTTAATACGAGCCTCTAAATCGACATGCGCACACCATATCGAGCAACCGGGTCTAGATCCAATCTGGCAAGAGCGGAGTATTGCATTATCTGTTATAAACTTCATAATTCTTATGTAAAATATTCTTTCTATTAATTTAATTAAATGTGATGTTAAAGCAATCGGTCTAATGTTGTCCACCTGCATTCCTACTCCCTGTTTTTTAAGAAGCGGAACAATTTTTGCTAGTCTCCAGTCAGGAGGAACCCAACTATTTTCAAGTGAGTGATTGACGACGCTCAGCAGATCGTCTGGGCAGATGTCGAAACATTACACCATCTCTCGCTAATGGGGACCATGAGGCGATGCGAAGCCGGAGCACTTGCACGATCGCGTTCCGTTGGCATTCGTTGGGCATGCTACCGAGCTCGCGTCGTGGAACGTGAAGAGCGACGCTACGCGCGTCGTATCTTCCATCTAGCCTGGCCGTTAATTCTCACAGGGCGAGCGGGGAACGCGGTCGACAGGCGGGCGAGAGGGGGCAGCGTAGCAGAGGAGAGAGAAGGGGAAGGGACGCGCATGCGCTCGAGCTCATCGCGGCGTTGCGCAGGAGAGAATTTCGGCATGTCTAGCCCGCGTTTCAGAGGAAGAGTGGAAAGGGGGAGGTGAGAGCGGAAGTGGAGAGGGAAAGTGGAGAGGGAAAGGGGAGAGGAGGTGTGTGGATGGGGTATGCGCATACGCAGTAAGGGTGGTCACGCCGCACACCATCACCGGATTGAGCTCCGCCTTAAGATACTTCTCATCCAATAACGTCGGTACCGCACCACAGCCAGGGCATTTGTCAGGGTAGGAAGTTGGATGGAGGATGTGGAGGATGTGTAGGTTGGGGAAAGTGTTGGCTTGCAGTTGCCGCATCGCGGTCGCATCCTCTCGGATCAGCGTATGGTGTGGTGGAGGGTACCGTAGGCGTTCTCGCCTACAGTAATCCAGAGTGTATCGATATCCTAGAAGTTCCGTGTTCGCGTCCCGTTCATCTGGGTTGGACAGCTCTTCCTCCGGTTCCCGGTTAGTGAGCGCTCGGGTAGCTGCATGTGCGCAGTCATGACCGGGGAGAGAGGCGTGCCCAGGGGTCCAGACAAGTCAGAACCTATGTGGTGTGTGGAATGCAGTGTTCAAAATGCGGTGTGTGTGTTGTGAGACGATACCACGTGTGAAGGCTCGACAGGCGTCCTGTGAATCCGTAAAAATTAGAATAACATCTGCATGAGGAAGGTTTACAGCAGCGTGGGCAATCGCCAGAGCGATGGCGCACTCTTCGCCCTCAGATATTTTCTTGCTAGGTACGCTAATTGAGGCCACTGCGTTGTGGTCATTGTTCACCACTGCTCCGGCTGTGAAATCGCGGAAGCGGTGTCTAGCGGCGTCAGAGTATAAAACAGTGTTTGGGGGAGACTGATCGATGAGGCGTGTGAGATTTTTCACCCTTGCCCGCCTACGCCCAGCGTTGCGCTCAGGGTGCATGTTACGTGGCATCGGAGCGATTGTAATTCGTGCTCGGAGGTCACTGGGTAGCTGTTTTTCTGCTACATTGTATCTGCATTGGTTCGGAGGATATCCTATACTGTTGAGTAGCCGCTCTCCCACTTGGGTGTTGCGGAGTCTTCGTATCTGACTGTTACGCTGTGCTTCGCTTAATTCCTTTACGTTATTGTGCACTTCCATGGCTAGGAGACGCTCGGTAGATGCGTACGTGGGTAGTCCAAGCGCTGCCTTGACGGCTCTGCGGAGAATAACGTCTAGTCTTCTCTCTTGTGCGAGGGTCTGATAAGGGACGTGGTAGGTGACGCTGTTTACTTTGCAGGCGTTGACTATGCGCAAAATGTCTTGCTCCTGAAGTCCATGTCTTCGGTTTGTGATGCGACGGATCATATGCGTGATTTGAGAAACTTGTTCTAATATTTTCGTGGTGTATGTCGCCTTGAGATCAGCTCGAATATAGAGGCCAAGGAGGCGGATTTTCTTTACGCAGGGAACTACATGGTCTTCTAACATGACTGTGATTTGAGGGCTGTTGTCGGGATTTCGCTGGGGACGACGAATGAGCAGTAGTTCCGACTTTTCTGCAGAACAAGTTAGACCACCAGCTCGAGCGTAATCCTGAACCACATTTACTGCTTCTTGGAGCGCGTCTTGTATTTGTAATAAGTCCGTCTGAGCCTTTAGCCACCCAAATAGTGACGTCGTCCGCGTATAAAGCATGTCGCAGACTTGGAATGGAGGTCAGTAGAGGCGGCAATTTAGCCATGGCGATGCTAAAGAGTGTCGGGGACAGCACCGCACCTCATCGACCTGGTGTGGACGATGAATGGAAAGAATAACAATTAGGATCCTAGCAGGAATCGAACTCAAGCATATATCGAGGCAATCAGGTATTCTACCACAGAGCCACGCCCGTTCTATAAACCTTTTTTTGGGAAACAGCCTATGCGGGGGTAATGTCGGTGCAGCGCCAATTGAGGTTGTGGTAGTGCTGGCTGTCTAATTTTACAAGAAAGCAATAAACACTACATATGTACTCCTACGATATAGGCGTCATACCAGATTAACGTATGTGGTTCCGGTGTTGGCTCCGCTATTATAGCAGCCTAATAAGTTACGTTCGCATTCCTATGACTCAGCAACCTATATTAAAGCATTGCTCGAGCCCGGAGGAATATATTAACGAAAGTTTCGTATGATATTCACATGATTGCACCATGAAGTGCGCTTAGTTTCGTACTACTGACCTTTGTAATTTAACGTAAGGGCTGATGTTACGTCGCACCATAACTTCCGCTTTAAACGGTGGTGTTGTCGATGTGCCTGATTAGCCCACGATGTGCACAGTGCTACTAAACTTACAAAAACACGTCGATCGACCTCGTAACGCTTGGCTCAAAGGAATAAAATACAGCGTAGAAGTACTCGCTGACCGCTTCGCATGAAGCCGATGACACATCACTGAGAAGCCGCCCCCTCGATATCAAAACCGAAAGTGTTTTTATAAGGTAGCCGTATTAAAAACATATTCGATACATTCCCAGGCACCACAATAACCTTTTTAACACGAAACTGTTTTATGCCGGGGTCCACCACGGCTCCACTGACGCATTTCCGTCACGGATATGACGTTGTAAAATATAAAAGCTAACATATGGCAAAGAAAAGCTAGAAGAAAAAGTTCCGTCACCGGGAGTCGAACTTACGACCCCTCGATCCCCAGCGCGCAGTGCGAAACGACTCCGCCACAGATAGCACGTTTTTCGTCATACTTGCGGCGTGCTATTTATATACGCCATTTGCCGGCAGTGGTACTCAGAGATCGGGGTACATTAGTGTGTTTTCGTTATCACTAGCGAGATGGTGCGAAGGGTTCGAAGAGCGCGCGAGCGCGTTTACTGGTCATTGTCCCATGTGTTGAGATGAGCGTGTGCCTCTACAGGGCGTGGTCGCTCCTGCGCGCCGCTTATCTTGTACGTCTTGCGCGCTCACCCCAAGTTTGCAATGAAGTTACAGAGAGCACGAAGGTCACTTCGCTCACTGCAGCGGCCGCTTTTGCGAAAGGAGCGCGCTGCTCAAAAACACATAAGTTACAACTGTGACAGTTCGCGCTTATCCTGGTTTCGTGCGTCCTCCTTTGTATTTGACCAGCGCGCTTTAACTGTCGAGCTGTAACATTTGTTAGTTCGCGCTCGTCCTGTGCATGTTCGTTCCGTGCGTCCTTTCTACTTGAGAGCGCGTTGCAAGTTTCGAGCTGCTTGCAGTTCTTCGCGTGACATTACAACTTGTTGCTAGAGCATTCATTCCTTCGCCCTCGGAGCGAAACAATGCACAACAAACGCTCAACTACGTCAGTGAAGCACGTTTTACTTTCGTGTCATACCGATTCCTAAGACAGAGGGATCAGCCATGTTTTTTTAGGCTTCTCGACACCAGCGTTTTTATTCCGGGCAACAATCCGAAAATATTTAAAATTCGTGTCAGTATTCCTTTAACATTATTATATTACACGTGAAATACGATAACAATGCGGTTCCAACGTAATGTACGCAAAATTTTCATGTAGCGACACGTGTCAACGAGCGGTGCAGTGAAAATTCGACGAAGGCCTTTCTCAAACGGCATGCCCATAGACGACATGCTGGGGGGAACACACACCATTGTTGGAGGCTGAGCCCTGCTTTCAAGAAGGGAGAATTTGCATTTTTCTCGTCTTCTTCGCCCTCTACGTTGCCCCTCCCCTTCCCCTCATTCGGCGTCATTGTCGCGAAACTTGCTTTGACCAGGCAGGGTATGGTAGCCGTCCCGACAGAGGGGCAATTGTTGTCGCGGGAGGAGATTATTGCGCTCCGGCCAGCAGAATTCTTCAAGAAGTGTTGGTGTGTGGACATGCGTGGCGAAAAGTGAAAATTTTGTGCGAGACGGAGACGTGGCAGGATTCCGGCACTGTTTTCGGCAGTGATCACCGTAGCAAGCAACCAGTGGCCCCGTGCTTCCATATTCAACTCGCTCGCCTCATATAAGGCGACTTGTTGACTGCTCATGAGGGGTGTGCGAATAGTGAAATTTTATCTCGAATCGAATTCAAATCAAATAGTGCAGAATAGTGGCCAAAAATATTGAATATCGAATAGTATATTTACACGAAATGCGTACCGCCAGTTACGGCAAGACAAAGGAAAAATCAGGGACGCTACGGCATGTTGACAGCTTCATTACGCACTTGTTAGGAAGTGGTTTTTGTTTAAGCTTCTATGCGCGCGCAGGCATGTTCATAGAAGAGCCATCATTCCAGTCAGCAGCGCCGCTCTTAACCTCCTAACAGAATGGGGTACGGTAGCAAGTCTTTTCTTTCCCTTATGGTCGCGTAACATGGCTCATCTAACAACGGTAATATTGTGCTGCATCGACATGGGTCTCCGGGCCCAAAAGTTTTCTGGCGCCCGTTCACAGCAGCATTTTAACTGCGCACCAGAACGGTGGGAGTTTCTGAACTAGTGGTGCGGTGCGGCAGTGGCGACTGCCCACCGTGAACAAATTTTATTGCGATTGCAATGATATGGACAATATCGACGGGTTTTTGCCGTCGCCGTTGCCGTCGCTGTCATGTCCTTCCCGTATGCAGTCCAAATTGATAAGATCCTCCCGCGCATTGCATGTTCTACCGCGCGTAAAAGCGCGCAGCGGGGACGACAAACGCGGCCGAAGCAGAGTTCAAACAAGACGGCCCATCGCTCGGAGGGTGCATTCGATAACATCACCCCGCTCGGAAGGCCTGCCGTCGAAGCAGACAGGAAATGCCTCGCCCGTCTTTAACGAGCCCTAAAAGACGCGAAGACGCGAGCGGGCTGGGGGGGGGGGGGGGGCAGTGTCGTGTCGCGCGAGGAGCAACTTCGAACTTTGAATCTAAGGGCGCGGTGGCGATCGCTGGCGCGCGCGCTATCTCGAAAGCCATAGCAGTGGGCGGCTCGTACCATTCTACATGCACCGCTCTCAACGCGAAGTGACTTTGCGGGGAGCATCTCTCCCTAGAGGGGTCGTATTCTCCTACACCAGCGTTTTGTAGTTACGCGATATCGGATGCAAAAGAGTTGCCAGCCTCACTTCTTGTGACACTACAATTTCTTGCTATCGCATTCTTTGCTTTGCCCTTGCGGTTAAACTGTGACTTTTTAAAGACGATAGTCTTTCTTCGGATACTTAAACGGAGAAATTTTGGTCTGTCTTTCAGTCTTTCTGTTTGTCGGCACGTCACTCGATTCAGCCACTCGGCCAAAGTTGAACCACTTGGCCAAGGGCCAGCCATCTTGAACGGCTGACTAGGTTCATACTTCTGTACATTGTCGATTAAAAAGCAAAGATTACGTATTCCATTATTAAATTTTTGTTTATATAGAGCCGGTTTGGCACCATCACCCCTTTGTTCTTATTGTAGGGAAGACGAAACAATAGAACAATTTCTGATCTCATGTCAGAAGTTTTCTAAGTTACGAAATACATCTCTAGAAACGCCGTTACGCATCATGGGATTAGAGTTGAGAACCTCAAATTTATTATCTCTAGGTGCAATTACCCTTGGGCACAGCAGCGGGAAAGTATGCGAGGCCATGCGAGATTTCATAGAACAGTCAAAGATATTTAAGCAATAACCCCAGTTCAAAAGTTCCATAGTTAACAGGAAGCAAAGTACAGCAAGATTCGTGTCTATATTTATGTATTTCTTACTTGATGAAAATTAATTCCACCCACCTTTTTCTATTTTTTATTTAAATTATTGAAATTTTAAATTTTAAATAAATTGTTAAAGTTAGATTTTAAACGTTTTTAAATTCTCACAAAATTAACTTGTAAAAAACGTTTTGTTATACAAAATAGAAAATTATTCTCATTACTAGTTTTTAAGTAATTTTTTCTAAGCTACCTGATTCTTGGCCAATCGCCCTGAGTGGGTGTGAGCCAGCAGTACAGGATCTACATCCACATCTACATCTACATTACGCATATCTCAGGCGCAACATCACTAGGTAAGTATTAGGTGGTGTGTTCCTTTAATAGAAAATACATACATGCGTAATTCTAAAGACCCTAGATTCTTAATCTGGGCTGAAATTGCGACTGTGCTGAAACTTGGCTTCCTCCGTGCCCTCTGCACAAGCTCATTGTTGTGTTTCCGTTTCGGTTCTCTATTGCACTGCACGAATGCCATGGGGCGCCGCTCTGGCATTCCTGTTTTACCCAGGCGAGGTGTAAATAAAAGAGTGTGTGGAGAGTACTTGTTCAGTGCGGACGTTTCTTCTGCTTCAGTGCTTCGCGCCAAACCGCGTGTTCGGGCTGGCTGGTCCCCGCCGGTCGCGTTGGTCACCGCCGAACTTCGCATGCTGCTCCGCCGGGACTACCAGCCCGCAACACAGCACTCATGTTTCCCGACGTATTGCCAGATGGCGTCCATATCTCACGCAGCGCCTCTTCTATCGTCTTTAGACGACATTTGCAACGAAGCACGCAGATACGCGGCCAATTTTTTTTTACATGCAACGCCAAATTCGAGGGTTTCGCATGTATGTCAGGTCGTTTTACGGCGCTTGTGGCATATGCGACCGAACTACGCAAGGAGTCCGCGCCTTCGTTTTGGGAGTGAAGTTTATTTTATTTACAAGTACTGGTGTCTCAATAGACGAGACATAGGACGGGTGGGTACATGAGTTGTGAAGGACTTGACAGTTTTCTCATGTGTTTTTTTGTACGTGCGGAAATGACATAATCACCTTCATGATCAACATGCGCTCGTTCTTCAACCAGGATGTCAGTGAAAGTTTAACGAACGGCGACGTTAGCTGTAGTTTTAGCCACCCTACCCTAACCAAGTTGCACCATTGGCGTTTGCCGAGTTCTACATATTCGTGCTGTCAAATTATTCGAAACTTCGTATACTAGCGATTCAAAAGTCGAATCAAACTATTTGATTAGGAACTATTCGATTCGAATTGGAAACTCGAATATTCGCACACCCCTACTGCTCTTACGTCGCCATATCCAGCTTTTGTGGACCCAAAACAGCCAGCGCCCCTGGAAGCCGCGGCGCGAAGCTAGCGCGTTTTCAATGGAACTAGCAACTTTTTCGCGAATAATTATGCGTAGATGGTGAACGTTGAAATACGCAGACCACAGAGCGATTCTGGGCAGGGTGTCGGTACGGAACGAAAAGGAAAAAAAGAAAAAAAACGATATTTTTGACCCGAACGAAAACGTAACCGAAACATTATCTATTAATTCGTGCTGGAGTGAAACCGAAATTTTTTCAATCGTTTTTCGGTTCACGAGAAAACTTGGCAATCCGGAACAACTCAGGTCATGCAACGTGAGCAATTATGCACATCTCAGGGCACAGTATTCGCGCGTACCTCAGACAGGAATCCCAAAGCAATGTTCAAATTATGCGAAAAACGAGAATAGTGGCAACGAGATATGTTTATATGAACGCAAGTGGACTTTTGCGCACCTGTCACGCAGGCCTGCGTGGAGACGGCATTGTCGGCGCTGAAGTTTTTTACACCTGAAGCTGTCATGAGATCGCAACAGCCGATTTTGGCGCCATAGTTGTCTGCCGCTGCCGGTGTCGGTAACCGCTATCGCGCGAAATAAGAAAACATGAAATGAGAAACAAGTTTCTATGATCGGATTAACCCGTGCCCTCTGCCTGGCAGTCCAGTATTCCACCACAGTGCCACGCTGGTGCTTGTAACTCCTTCGCAAAAATACTTTATACAGGCATCATATGTAGAGAAAATGATCGTGTTAAGAGATGTAATATATAGTGTGGAAGAAGAGTAAAATACCACCCTGGCGTCACACAATGCGAATTGCGCAACGTGCCGGTCGTTGTATGCTTCCAACGCGTTACAAAGGTCTCAGCCATATTTCTTCATCATCGTCGGTCACAGCACATAGTGCACATAATGCCTTACAGATGTGTAGCGGGTACCACGATTCTCTGAAGAATGACGAAAAATGGCATTGTGGGTGCTTCGCTAATTAAGAAAAATATATGATGTTTTATGGCGTAGTGGGTACCTTGCATATGTACTTGTATTAGTTGCCCCAAGAGCGCCTACAATGCGCTATAGAAAGGCCACTCATCCAGCTATCGCTGTGACTGTGCTTCGTGTTCCGCGCCGGCCTGGCGATTTTTTTATCGGAACGGCAGTTTCGCACATCAGAGAGTACACTAAATGACGTGCTGCTTCGGAGATCGTGCTCGCTCCCTTGGCGCAAAGAACTGAACCCACAAAAAAACATCCTAGTTGACTTTTGAGAAAATAAATACTCTGACTTTGAAGGGTATATGTTTGTGCTGGTTCGTACAAATTCGTGGTACAGTTACTTCCGCACCTCTGAAGAACGTGGGATGAACGTGTTTTACCCCTGTCCCACTTTCATAAGAGCAGGGCAAGTAACTACGTCCAATGTTTTCTTTATCTTCAAATTGTTGCATACAAAAAAAAAACGTTACGAACCGTTACGGAACATTTTTTTTTTCGTTCCGGAACAGAAACGGAACGGAACTTTTTGGGGTGGAATGAAACTAGAACTGAAACAAAAAACATTTCGTTCCGACACCCTGCTTCTGGGAACCTAAACGCGCGAAGAGACTGCAGCGATCATGTTGCAGCAAGCTTCAAATTTGTTCCCAGAGCAGTTAAAGGTTGTACAATAGGAGTCTATGGAAACGGCGAAAAATGTGGCCTGTCTTTCGAGACAAAAACGCCCACTGTGGTAAAACTAAGCAAGTTATAATAATGATCAGTACATCGCATGTAGCCCTGACACCAAGCTTTCGATTGAAGCCATTCTCAACTTTTCGCAGGTGGCAAAACATTGTCCCTAGTACGTTTTTTCAAACGCCGTCCTTCAAATGCATGTGGTATATGATAAACCCTTGCTTATCCACGGCGTCAAAGCGTCGTGCGTGGCAGAGCGAGTTAATCGCTTAATGTCGGAGCGCGACATCACCGCGCCATCATCGGTTCGATTCCTGGCATCGGAGATTCACTATTGGTTTCTTTTTAGGGGCGAAGCTCCTTATACCGTGGGTCTGTCCACCCTCCGTTTGTTTGTAGCGTTGTAGTAGCCACCTCTAGCTCGTGAGAAGCGCGCGTTCTGGTATGCAGTAGAAGAAGAAGACGACGTTGACGAGCAAGACTCGTGCGTGTTGGCCTGTGTGGCATTCTTTCTTCTCTACTGCACGCGTTCTGGCATGCAGTAGAAGAAGACGACGTTGACGAGCACGCTTTCTCTTCAGCTCGGAGTCGCCAGATGGAAGACAAGGCTGCGGAACGGAGGGCATGGAAGGCGGCGGAAGCGCGCGCTCGCAGACAGAATCCTGAGGTGAGAGCGCGCGAGGCCGAAGCTGCACGTCGACGCCGCGAAGCAGATTCCGCCGTTCGAGCCCGCGAAGCCGAAGCTGCTCGACAAGCTGCAGGGCGGCGGCGAGAAGACCCCGCCGTTCGAGCCCGCGAGGCCGAAGCTGCTCGACAAGCTGCAGGGCTGCGGCAAGAAGACCCCGCCATTCGAGCCCGCGAGGCCGAAGCTGCTCGACAAGATGCACGGCTGCGGCGCGAAGACCCCGCCGTTCGATCCCGCGAGGCCGAAGCTGCACGGCTGCGGCGCGAATCGGATCTTCAAAATGTTAAGGACCGTGAAGCGGCGAGAAAGCGCGTACCGGCAGGCAGAGCCCGAGGCTGTGCGAGCACGTGAAGTGGCTGTAAAACGCATCAGGCGGGCTCTGCCCGAAGGCGCCGACGCGCGCTTCCAGCGGGACTTTCTTGATAACAGTTTCGGCCATTGTTGCGGTGTGTGCAACAGATTGTGGTTCTCAAACAACCTAGTCACAATATCTTCCATCAAGAAGTACCACGCTCGCGCCAATGCCATCGCCGTGCTGCAGCGCGAGTTGGCTTCG